>NW_024081524.1:60680-171595 GCF_003009895.1 Hyaena hyaena | reverse complement strand
ACTGCCAGCTCAGAGCCTGGAGCCTATTTCAGAGTCTGTGTCTCCCTCTCTCTCTGACCCTCCCCTGCTCACGCTGTCTCTCTCTCTCTCCTAGAAATAAATTTAAAAAAATAAAAAAAATAAATATATATATATATACATATTTTTGATGTTTATTTTTCAGAGAGAGCATGAGCAGGGGAGGTGTGGGGGTTGTGGGCAGAGGGTCTGAAGCAGGCTCTGTGCTGTCAGCACAGAGCCCGAAGCGGGGCTTGAACTCAGGAACCGTGAGATCATGACCTGAGCTGAAGTCAGACGCTCAACTGATTAAGCCACCCAAGCACCCCTGGGGGTGCATTTCTGAAAGAGGGTGTGTTGAGCAACAGGTGTCCGATGACTGAAGTGGGGGCTGTCTGCAGAGGTGGGGTCAGAGCCAGGGGCGGGACCCTGAGAGAGTGCCCGAGGCAGAGGGCTGCCCCTCACTTGTCCACCGGAGACTCACTGGGAAGCCGAAGCTGGCAGCTTGGGAGGTGGGGGTGGGGAGGCATGGGTGAGTACCCGTGTCTCTCCCTCTGAGCAACACCAGAGACCTCAGGGCTGAGAGTGAACAGATGCCCTTTGCCGAGGCTGACCTCTGGGCCCGAAAGCAAGGGCAGAGAAGGGAGGGGAAGAAAGGCACGGGTGGATTCTTAGAACTCAGTTGCTCGGTCAAAGGACACACACATTTCCAGGGCTGCTGCCAAGGGGCCTTTAGGAAGAAAACCATAACAATTTGTACTTCCCACCAAGTTCCCAAGGGCATTCTTGCCAACCCTGGAAAAGATCAGTCTGCAGTGTTTGCCAACCCATGAATTACGGTTTGCACTTGGGTTTCCCTGATTCTCACTGCAGCCCACGATGTCAGCAGGTTTGTGGGTGCAGTTTACTGAGAACCCGGTGAAACAGGGCCTCGACTATGAAGAAGCTGCCTTCTCTTGCGACACGATGTGTCTGAAGGCCACAGTTACGGGGTTGCTTCATTGAGCGGCTCTGTGAGGCCAGGACCAGGGAGCTAGCTTCTCGGAAGTGCTGTTGACCTTTCCCTCTTGATGCGGAGACTCGAGCAGATGGAGGCTTCGGGAGGGAGGGGCAAATCCCTGTCGGTGCCTGTTCCCCAGGGCAGGGAAACGGTTCCAGACGCTGCCAGCAGGGCTTTGTTTATATCTCACCTCCAGGGCTGTGTTTTGTGCCCCGTGCCAAAACAAGTCACCGGAAAGGGTGACAGAATGACCTCAGATGACTTGGTCTGGTCAACATTGGGCCCAACGGGATCTGTGTGGTTAAGGAAAACTTTAAAGCAACCACATGTTTATATTATTTGATATCACAGCTGCACTGAATGTTGGAGATCGTGGCTTTCTACCGCACTCACTCAGCATTCATGAGTATTAATTAAGACGCAGACACCTTGATCTGCCAGTCGAACGGTTCTCTAAAAAGTCTAACCTCTTCAGATACCTAATGCCTAACAAAACCCCCACTGGATCTGTATTAGGCCTTTACAGTGGAGAGAATGTATGAAAATAAATCCTCAAATAATCCCTAAATCTCATTTAGCCGGCAATCTCAACCTCTGTCCTGCCCCAACAAAAATAAAATATAAAGGAAGACAACCAAGGAAATGAGGAAGTCTCAGGAATGGAGTTAAGCGTTTCCTTTCTCCATTTCTCTTTCCTCTTGAACAGGGGCGTGACAACGTGAGGAAATAACAGGCATCTTTTTGAACTGGTGATGATATAAAGTGGGTTGGGCATAAGTAACCTCTGACATCCTTGAAACTTGCTATTCCTTGAACTTATTTTCACAATTCTGATGGAAATACACTGAGATTCTGTTTGCCCTTCGCTGCAGAGAGCAGAGTGGTCGTGAGGACTGGGGACGGGTGTGTGTGTGTGTGTGTGTGTGTGTTGGGGGGAGGGGCTTCTCAGGCTGCCTGTGCAAGGCCTGGCTCATGAACCAGATTTGGGGAGGGCCCCCTTCAGAGGCGAATGCATGACTCTGCTCAAAGCCAGGAATAAATGCCTCCTCAGTTTATTTTGTTATCGCCTCACACAGTCATGATTTTAGTCTGACTTCATTCTGACTTTTCTTTTTAGTTTTTTGAAGTGGTTTCCTTTTTCTTAGTTTCTAGTGTTTCGAGGAAGAAATTAGAGCTTGGCAGATTTCTGGGTTTTCCTAGCATTGCCCTGCCTTTTCCTGTAAACTCCAGTTTTCTGAGCCCTTCTCACTGGCCACTGCATTGCCCCTCCCCACAATAGTTCACACTGCTGTTCAGTCGGACACCTGCCTGCCCTGCTGACTGAGAGGGAGCCTGTCAATGGCTCCTCCCCTTCCCCCCTCCCGCCCCCACACTTAGCATCTATCTGCTCTTGCAGCCTGGGTTGGATGTGACATTTTCAAAGTCAACAGTTCCCTCTACTGGCCTGATCTGGAAATGTGGAAAAGTACATTTCAAGTGCCTGGAGTCAAACTAGTCAAATCAAATTCTGTCACATTTTCCCATTTTTAGAGGAGCACGGGTTTATTGTCTGTTTCCTTCCCTCGAATAAAGGAGTAAATAAGACTCTTAGCCCAAAACTGGTATTCAAAAAGATGTTGAGTTAATCAGCAATTAATACTTGTGATGTCCATGCAATTCTTATGCAATGTGGGCTAGAGCTTGATGATTAACCTTTTTGATAAGTGAATTTTTTCCAAAGGAGAGGTAGTAATCCTTGAGCCACATCGTTTGCCAGATATGTCTTTGTTTTACTGTCGGTTAGAAGTTTTGGATGTCTGAGCACAGTCATGAAGGTTGTAGTGGTGGTGGGAATCCACAGCCACATGGGAATGTGGACCCAGGATATCATGATGGTTCATATGCCTAATTCAGGCTGGGCGGACCAGCGAAGAGCTTCCTTTGGAAGAGATAACTTATCAAGTAGCTGGGTAACAGAAGAAAAACATGCTGATAAACGTGTGTACTTCATGTACACACAGGAGATACCCAGGGAAAAATGAATAACTCAAAGAGGTGACTTAGAACTCCAGCTTCGATGGGATCTTGAGCAAAGAACAAATATGTACAGAAATGACAGGACAAAAGAAAGTAGTGTTAGGCTTCCAGGGATGGCGCTCTGTAAACTAATGGTAGACTGAGACGAGAAAGTTTGTCATGTCAATTTTTCTGGAATAGTTCCAAGCTGATAGGATCTGCAGCTGCCTCAATGATGAACTTTCCTCTTCTTGGTACAGAGGGAAGGAGGGACTCTTTTGGAAATTTGTGTCCTACTTTCAAGCAAATGGAAAAGGGCAGGGAGCTTTGCTTTTGTCTGCCTTCAGTTCAAAATCATATCTGTCAAAGTAGCATATTTTGGGGTGGCATCTTCTACCTTTCAGGGAGCAGAGCCAGATTAAAAGGAGCTAGGTGTTTAGTTTATTTTATTTATTTTTAAAGTTTTTATTTGTTTTGAGAGAGAAAGAGAAGGTGAGCAGGGAGGAGCAGAGAAAGAGGGGGAGAGAGAGAGAGAGAGAGAGAGAGAGAGAGAGAATCCCAAGCAGGCTGTGCACTGTCAGCACAGAGCCCAGTGCAGGGCTTGAACTCACAGAACCCTGAAATCATGACCTGAGCCGAAATCAAGAGTCAGATGCTTAACCAGCTCAGCCACCCAGGTGCCCCCAAAGAAGCTAGCTTTCTAAAGAGCTGTGAAGTAGAAGTAGAAACCATTCAGGGTGTTCAGTAGTAGTTTTCTTGATCAGAAGAATTTCTTCTTGGAGTTATCATATTGGTCGTGTGGAGAATTGATGCGAGGGCAGAAATGGAACCAAAAAGGACAGTTAGGAGAGAGGCTGGAGCCCTTGGGGGTGTGATGGTCCAGATGAGGGGGTAGTTATGGGAATAGAGAAATAAGGATACTCTTGCAAGGTATTTAAGAGATGGGGTTGGCAGAATCCTTTGGATGGGGAAAAAGGGAGGGAGGGCTGAAGATGAAGCCCGGATTTCTGGCTTGGACACCTAGGTGATTGGTGACATTCATCCCTGAATAAGGAATGTGGGAGAGAGGAGCGGGTTTCGAAGAAACCTATTTTGGGTTTGATTTGTCTGTGGGACCCTCAAGATAAAATATCCATTAGACAGATATTTAGATAAGAAAGTCAGGAAGAGAGACAGGGCTAGAGATAAGCAGTCTGGGAGTTCTCGAGTGATATGTGGATCCAGGAGAGTGGATAGGTCACCATGGAAGAGTGTGTGGATAAGAGAAGGGCTTAGTCATGCATCTGAGGCACCACAGCATTTCGGGAAGGAGAGAACAGAGAAGCTCATAAAGGAAATTGAGAAGGAGTGGCTGGAGAGATGCGGGGAACATCAGAAGGGTGAACTGTCAGGATAGCCATGGAAAGAGGGTGTTTCAGAAGGGTGGATCAAGACAAGGGGTAAACACTGAAGACGTCAGGAGGAAAACTGGCTGATAGCCATGGGGTCCCCTACAGTATGGTCACTGGGGACGGATGGAGGGCACTTTCAGGAGGATTGGGGGAGTGTCAGTAGCAAGAGTGAGAGCGGATGACTCAGGAAGCTGAGCCGAGAAGTCGGATGACTGAGGGTCGGGGCTGGAATGAGGAGACAAGTCCACAGGATCATTACTGGTCCTTGCAATGGACTGGATGGTTATGTTCCTTCCAAACTTGAGTTAAATCCTGACCCCCAAGATGATGGTATTACAAGGTGGGCTTTGGGGAGATGATTAGGTCATGATGGTGGAGCTCTCATGAAGAGCATTATTGCTTTTAGAAAAGAGACTCCAGAAAGTTCTCTCCCCGCTTCTGCCATGTGGGGACACAAAAAGAAGACAGCTCTGTGTGAACTAGGAATCAGTCTTACCAGACACTTGACCTCCTGGCATCTTGATCGTGGACTCCCAGACTCTAGAACTGGGATGTAAATACCTGTTGTATGTGTCACCCAGTCAATGGGAGCTTGTTACAACAGCCTGACTGGACTGAGACAGTCGTATGTATGTATGAAAATGTTTTAAGATGGGAGACCCATTCTCATGAATATCCAGTTAGCTATTGCTGCATAACAAGCAACCCAAACTCTAGTTTAAGATATGTTTATTGTTCATGCATTACTGAATGGGCCGGGGATCAGATCATCTAGACTACTGTCGCTCACCTGTGTGTGGGTGAGCTGGACCCTGTTCTGGAGTGTGCTTGTGTACTTCAGCTCTGGCAGCTCTGCTCCGTGCGTTTCTTGTCTTCTCCCTGGGACCATCAGGCTGGCCTGGGAATGTTTTTCTTAGGAAGATCGCTGAGGCACAAGTGCGAGAAAGGTTTAGCCAAGTAAGTGCATTTCAAGCTTCTATTTACATTATGCCTTTATTTTATTTATTTATTTTTAACATACTTAAATTTTTTTTTAATGTTTTATTTATTTTTGAGGCAGAGAGCATGAGTTGGGGAGGGGCAGAGAGGGAGGGAGACACAGAATCTGAAGCAGGCTCCACGCTCGAAGCTGCCAGCACAGAGCCCGATGTGGGGCTCGAACTTGTGAACCATGAGATAATGACTTGAACCGAAGTTGGGTGCTTAACTGACTGAGCCACCCTGGCGCCCTTTGCATCGTGTTTTTAAATGTCCCATTGGTCAGTGTTCTTAACAGGAGAGCGGTGAAGTCCTGTGACAAAGGACAACGTGGAAACCCTGGGCAATCAGTGCCATCTGATGAGGATGGATTTTTGCAAGGAGGGAGAGGTTGAAGAGAGATCAGGTCATCAGGAGTACAAATATTCCACAGAAGTGGGCGGAGAGTCTTTTTAAAGCACTGGAAAGGGAGGAGGGATTGGCATAGAAGACTCCCCCTTCCTTTCTCCTGAGGCGGGAAGGAGGAGAGACTGCTTGTGGATGTGGGGAAGTTTGTGGGGGTGATGAGGGAAAGCTGCGGGGGTTCCCTTCTTGTGGTTTCTGTTCCCTCTGTGAGGTAGGAGCGGTGTCATCTCCAGAGAGTGGGGTTGGCTGGGACGTAGGTGATTTAAGAGTGGGAACTATGCTCGCTTCGGCCGCCACATGCTCGGGTCGGAGCGATACAGAGATCGCCTGGCCTCTGTGCAAGGACGGCATGCGAATTCATCAAGTTCCATATTTAAAAAAAAGAAGAAATGCAGTGGGGAAAGTTAAAAATTTTCCACATGGGACTCGGGGGATAGTCAGCTGGGAAGTAGCGTGGGTGGGCTGGGTGGGAGACCCGGCCGAGCTGCTGCGTCCGTGGGCACCTGGGGTGTCATGGGTTTCTACCCTCATGTGCTCACTCAGCGATACCGCCGTTGGCCGTCCACATTGGAGCCAGAAACCTGGCGGTGGGGCGATACCAGAAGGCACCTTCAGCTTTTTAGTTTCTGCGCTTGGCTCAGCCAAACAGTCACCAAGGCCTGTCCAGTCAGTTCTTTAGGGGCCCGCAAAGTCAGCCACGCCTCCCCACCCGCCTGCTCTCCTGGGGCCCCTTGGCTGCCCACCACCCAGGAAGGCTTGGGTGCAGTGCGGAGAGGATCCACACCCAGCTGCCCACCCAGAACCACTGTCCTGACCTTGTATTCTTGTCGAGCGGCCCCATGCTATGTGCTCCTTTTTTTTTAAAAACACATGTTTGATTTTACAATAGTTAGACTCACAGAAGAGCTACAGAAAGTCTCTTATACCCACTTATACCCACACCTAGTTCCCCCCCGCCCCCCGTGCTTAGATCTTACATTAGTGGGGTCTGTTCGGCACGGTGAATGAACCAGTATCGATGCTTTATCAGCCATCACTCACGTCCATTCTTTACTCAGACTTTATCAGCTTTTCTCTGATGCCCTTCTGTTCCGGATCTCATGGGGGGTTCCATGTTGCATTTAGTTGTCATGTGAGGCTCCTCTTGGCTGTGATGGTTTCTTACACATTCCTTGTTTTTATGACCTTGACAGTGTAGGGGAATGCTGGTCAGGGAGTTGGTAAGAGTATCCCTCAGTTTGGGGGTGCCTCATGTTTCCTCACGATGACACTAGGGTTGTAAGTTTTGACGGAGGGCTGCGGATCACAGTACTGTTCTCATCACATCTTAATTCAAAGGTCCTGTTTAAAAATGCAGGGACAGTTGTTAACGATGGGGAAAGGCTTCATTCAGCACCGCTGAGACAGGGCCACTGCCACAGGAGTTTGCAGATGCCGGCGGGGGTGGGGGTTGGCTCAGCTCCCGGTACAGCACAGGCAAGTGGGAATTTATAGCCAAGGAACAGGGTGGGGGACAGCACGTGGAAAGTTACTCAGAAGAGCATCCGGGGTAAAGGAAGTTCTGGCTGAACTGAGGTAATAGGATTCTTGCTGAAGATGGGACGGGTGATCTGTCCTCCCCTAGGGGGTGTGGAGGATGAGACCCAGGATCAGATGTGGAGGATGGGGTGCTGGTCAAACTGAACAGAGTTCTTATTAAAACTAGATTTTCAAGGAAATGCACAGACAGGTCTGGGAGAGGGTTCAGGAGCCCGACTAAAGTTTGGTCCAGCCACGAATCTTGGTCAGTACAGACGTCGACATGACTTATCACCATGGAGGGTCACCTTGGTCACCTGGTTGAGGCTGTTGTGTTTGTCAGGTTTCTCTGCTGTCCCCTCCCTGCTCAGCATCGTCTCCTCCTCGGACGGAAGTCACTCTCACAGCCACGCAGTAAGGAGTAGGCTGTTATGCTCCACCACCTTCAGAGTGTAGTACCTGCGTGAATTATCTGGAATTTTTCTGCAAGACACTTATTTTTAAAAAAAAATTTTCTTAACGTTTATTCATTTCTGAGAATGACAGAGTATCAGCAAAGAGAGAGGGAGACACAGAATCTGAGGCAGGCTCCAGGCTCTGAGCTGTCAGCACAGAGCCCGATGCGGGGCTCGAGCCCACTTACTGGGGGATCACGACCTGAGCCGAAGTCGGACACTCAACCAGCTGAGCCACCCAGGCGCCCCTGCAAGGCACTTTTTGACACACACTGTCTTCTGTGATTTTCACAATGGTGAGGTCGATATTATCTCCCATTTTCCAGAAGTGGAAACAGAGACTCAGTGAAGTTGACTCACTTTCCCGGGTCACCCAGATTTTAAGTGGCAGGCTGGGACTTGAACTTGAGTGTTCTCGCAGTCAGCTCTTCTAAGCACTGTGTTCTCTGTCTACACTGCTGTTTAATCATGCCACTGAAGCTAATTCATCCAGAACTCACTTAGCCCCTGGGTCACTTCTGTCTTTCTCTTTGGCAGGGTAAGGCTCATGGGGGTTGCTCTAGGGGTCTCAAGGGAGAGCCCAGCCTTTGAAAGGATTTTATCCGAGGACTTCAGGAACTAAATTTTATCCCAGAAGTTTGGACTGGGCTCAAACTAGATTTCAGAATGGTGCACGTTCTAGTTATATAAGGAAGGCTGTGTGTGTTTGTCCTGTCTGTCTATCTATCTGTATTACTCCAACTCTTGATTTTGGCTCAGGTCATGATCTCACACTTTGTGGGATTGCACCCCACGTCAGGCTCTGCCCTGACAGCCTGCTTGCAGTCCTCTCTCTCTGTCTCTCTCTGTCCCTGCCCTGTTCATTCTAAGATCCCATTCCTGGGAGAGCCAAAACTGTAATTAAAAACTGTTTGGTGACTGGGGACTTAGCATAAGTGACTCCATTTTGGACCTGTTGTCTTCTTATTAACAGAAGAAAGGTTAATATTCTTAGAAGCGTCTTGTCCAGCGTTGATTTCATTGAACAAGGCCATCTGTGTTTAAGAGGGATTATTCTGCTCTCCTGAGAAAGCCAGCGCGGGGGAGGGGGACGGGATGGATTTCATGGGTCACTGAAAGCTCCTGCCTGTGTGTCAGGAGGAGTCGGCCACATGTTGATTTTTCTGAGCTCAACATAAGAAGCAGAACAGTTCTGTATAGTGCGCTGTTCGCAGTGTGGGTTTTCAGGGTTTTCCTCTCCTGTCTGTTCAAAGCGTTAGGATATATCGGTGCAGAGGACATCCTGCCGCAAATCATGACAGACACGCTTTCACATTTTAGAAGAAATGGCTCTAAACGAATTACAATTCGTTTCACTTTGACCCTGGCTAAATCTAAGTGACAGGTGCCACAAAGCATTCAGCTGGGTGACAAGCCTAAACTGAGATCAAAGGACCCTCCTGTCCCTGACCGTTTAGAGCAGTTAAGCTGATCTGGGCACCTGGCAGCTGGCATCGTCCCTTCCATGGCACTGTGATGACAACGGAGGGCACAGTGGGTAAATGAGCTGAAGCACGAGCTGATTGGAAACTGAGAGTCACCGGGCTGGTGTGTGGCACCTGTTTGTTTCTGGCTTCTTCCCGGCAAGGTCATGTTGTTAGTCAGTATTTCTCTCTCAGAAAGCTTCATGGTTCACCTTTTAATTTTTGCCACGAGTTCAGGAGATGGGCTGAGGTCCGTGGTAAGCAGACAATGCTTCTAGAAGAGTCCACACCCCAATTTTTATTGAGAGCGGGCAGCCATGAGGCCTCCCCTCCTCTGCCCCATCCTAGATCTCATGCAGTGACTGCCCTGGCGTCAGCCGGGGGAAGGGGCCTCGAGGGCCTAGCATCTCCGTGGTGCAGGCGCCTCCCTCGGGGGAGAGGGTGATGGCCAGTTAACGACAGAGGGCACTGGAGTGTCCACGGGGCCGCATGCCTGCAGCCTGATGGTGGGGGATCCCCAGGAACACATGTGCCCTGGAAAGAAAGGGGGGGTTCAGAGAGCTGGATCCTGGGCGTGTGAGGACGGAGGCTGGGAGCCCAGCACGTCCACCCGGGCCCAGGAGAGGGGTGACCTGCCCCCGCTCGCGGTTTCCAGGGCAGGTCGGCTGAGTCAACAGGGGCCTGGGTGCAGGAGGCAGCTGCGGGAAGGGTCTGGGGGTGCCGGGGCTGGGGTAAGGGGAAGGGCCCAAGGATGCAGGGGAGGGGTCTGGGGGTGCAGGGGCCGGGGTGCAGGGTCTGGGGTGCAGGGGAGAGTCTGGGGGTGCAGGGGCCAGGGTGCAGGGGAGGGTCTGGGGGTGCAGGGGCCAGGGTGAAGGGGAGGTGGAGAGAAAGCCATCTCCCACCTCACCACTTTCAGTCCTGAAACCGTGAAGTCTGAGCACCTAGGGCAGGAGTTCTCAACAGGGGGATTTATCCGACATGGGGTGTTTGGCAGGCTGGACCCAGTTTTGGTTGTCACACCCGGGCGGAAGGAGCGATGTGGACGCTACTGGCATCCAGAGGGTGGAGACCAGGGATGCTGCCGGCCGGCCGACAGTGCACAGGACAGTCCTATGGCAAGAACAGTCTGGCCCCGAATGTCACTAGCGCCAGGCTTGGGGCCCTGCTCCAGGTGACTGAAGTGGAGGAATGTGGCTGTGATTTCACACTAGGACTTCAGTACGGCCAGTAGGCATCGGGCAGCGTGTTCATTTGACCCGAGAACCTCTTTATGTGGCCCTGGCAGTTGTGTTTGAGGAGCCCCCCCCACATTTTGGTTTTCTGGGGGTGAGCCTGGAGAATCCTGGGAATAATGCTTCTTACAGGACGTTCTCCTTATTGACCCTGATCTGAGAACTTGTGGGCTTTTTAAGGATCCATTTGGGAATGAGCATAAAATCACGTCCCTTTTGGAAGTACAAGGTGGTAAAGGGGAGAATCTGTATTCTTTTTTGGGTGGGGGGGATGGAAAAATCTGTATTCTGAAATGAATGTTCTTACTAGCTTAGGTTATGGCTGGGTATGGGTAGCAATATTTCCCAGTTCCCTGACTGCCTCTGTGTGTGTGTGTGTGTGTGTGTGTGTGTGAGAGAGAGAGAGACAGAGAGAGAGAGAGAGAGACAGAGAGAGAGAGACAGACAGACAGACAGATGTCTCAGTGGTAACAGTGACCACATGAACGGGCATATCCTATTGCTGGTGACCTTCTCTTAGGACTGAGAAATGGCTCTGAGGTTCATTTTTAGTTCTGCATCTGTTTGCCTTGGCATCACCTGCTGGGAGCTGACAGCATCCAGAACCTTCCCCCTGAGCAGCTAGTGTCACTGGAGGCTAGTTCAGCTCTGTGTCCCCGCCACCCCCACACACTGTCTCCCCATGCTCCCTCCTTACCAGTTTGACAGACAGCTGAGCCCCCGAGGGGTGTGCCAAAGAGACCCAGAATGAACTAGCATGGTGCCCCGTGTCCTGTTTACTGGACTTCATGAGAATTCAGTCTTGTGTCTGAGAGGCAACCCCCCACCCCACCCCCTGCAGGTGGACTGGCTCGCTCTCTCTCTTCCTCTAAGAATTCTCTTTCCAGGAACGCTTCCCTCCTTGTGGAATGTGGTCAATTAGCGTGTGTAATTCTCTTTGCAGGGCACGCCATCATCACCAACTACTTGTTGAACTATTTTCCTGGTCTTGACCTTGAAAGGAGGAACGTGTTTGGGTTCACGGCCCTGATGAAAGCCGCCATGCAGGGACGGACGGAATGCATCCGAGCCCTGATGCTGGCAGGTATGTCTCCACCTGTCCCGTGCGGTCCCAGGGCTCTCAGGACCTGTTGATTTTGCTCCTTTAAAGAATATATATTGGGACACCTGGGTGGCTCAGTCGATGAAGCGTCGACTTTGGCTGAGGTCCTGATCTTGTAGTTCATGGGTTCGAGTGCTGTGTTGGGCTCTATACGGACAGCTCAGAGCCTGGAGCCTGTTTCAGATTCTGTGTCTCCCTCTCTCTGACCCTCCCCTGCTCACGCTGTCTCTCTCTCTAAGGAAAAAAAAAAAGGATGTATGTTGACAGGGCACCTGGGTGGCTCAGCTGGTTAAGCGTCCAACTCTTTGTTTCCGCTCAGGTCATGATCTCACGGTTCGTGAGTTTAAGCCCCATGTCAGGCTCTGTGCTGACAGCATGGAGGTTGCTCTGTCTCCCCCTTTCTCTGCCACCCCCGCTTGTAATTTCTCGCAAAATAAGTAAATAAACTTATGTATAAAGAAACAATACGTATCTAGAGAACTCAGTTCCTCAGAGACCGAGCTGAGCAGAAGAACGTAGCAAAGAACAGTTTCTTTGAGATGTGCGGCTGTCATCCTCTGAGCTGAAACTATCAAAAAGGAAAGCACACCCCTCAGGGTGGGGCGGGAGGTCACAGCATTGGTCACCCCGTAGGAAACCCCTTCCTGCTCCCTGAGGAGCTCTTCCTTCACCCTTAGCTTCTCCCTGCCCGTTTTTGTTCTTCTTTGTTCTTTAGAAGTGTGTGTTCTGGCAGTGGCAAGCCTGTCCCATTGAGGGTGGGCGCAGGGATGGCGGGGTGGGCCCAGCAGCCATCCTAGACCCCCCACTTGCTGGTGGCTGGAGTCACATGGTGCTGTAGGCATCAGTTTCCCTTTTCAGTGACATGTCACAGAGTGGAAAGTTCTCAGGCTGTAGCTTTGGATGAACAGACACCCCTGCCTTGCCCTTTATGACCTGGCATCTTGGAGGGAGCGCTTCCTTCTCTGAGCCTCCTGTCCCCCATCTGTGAACTGGGGAGTCATGACTTCCGTCCCCTCCCCCGGGACTAACTGCGGCCCTGCTGTGTAAACTCTGGAGGGCTGTGCGGAGTTAGTGACCGGCCGAGCCAGATTCCGCGCAGCCAGTCTCCAGCTCCTCTCCACCCTCTAGGATGCAGTCCGTGGTCGTCTTTATCACAGCCTCACTGGATAATTTGGAGAATTAAGTGGGAGAATGTGTGCAACACGCACACACGGGGTCGGGCGCAGACCCCCCTCACCCAGTGTGAGGCGCTGCTGCCACGGTGATTTCATTTCATTGCTTTTCCCCATTTTTGCTCTTGGCTGGCTTCACGCTTGGGCCCACAGGGTCCTGAGAGGTGGCATCTAGTCTCCCGTGGGAGTTCTCTGTGGGCGGCCACAGCGTCCTTCAGGGTATCAGCCTCGGCTTGTGGTTCCGTTTAGACAACTTCCTTCTTTTCTTTTTTTTTTTAGTGTTTATTTTATTAATTTTGAGAAAGGCGGGGGAGGGACAGCGCAAGAGGGAAAGAGAATCCCAAGCAGGCTCCGTACTGTCAGCGCAGAGCCTGACGTGGGGCTCTAACTCATAAACCATGAGATGGTGACCTGCGTTGAAATCAAGAGTCAGATGCTTCATGGGCTGAGCCACCCAGGTGCCCTTCCTCTTTCTTTCTTTCTTTTCCTTTTTTTTTTTCTTTTACACTCACTTTACCCTGAGTGTTTCAGGAGATACTGGAAGAAACAAATCCCGTAAGTGATGACAGGCTTTGGAGAGGAAAACTTTCTTGGAAATAAAAAGATCGTAGTCAGAATGAGTCCCATTGATGGTGCTTTGGACTCTGACAGTTTCATTTTTGAAAGGCGAGATCTATCAGTTTCAGAGGAGTCAAGGCCTTGCCTGTCCTGCAGGGACAAACAGACACTTCCTCTTATTAGACGGTGTTTGTGATGCTCTTGGATTTGGGGGAAGCTTCGTCTGCTTTTATTACTTCTGGAGCTTAGTTATAATTGATCATAAGTGTTTAGTAATTTCCTTTTTTACCCAAGCATTTATGGCGTTAATCACATCGCTTCATTTTTTCCTGATGAATTAATTTGAATTACAAGCCCTTTTGTTCTTGGGTCCGTCGCCTTCCCGTCACTCTGGGAAATGCCCAGGTGTTGGCTGTCATTCTGCCTTTTTTCTGGGTCTGCTGGAAGTTTCTGGCGTTCGCTAAGCATTTACAGGATTGCAGACCCCCTTTGGGCGTGTCCAGGGTCTCGTTATGGATGGTGAATCTGGCGTTAGGTTCTGTACACCTCTCCCCCTTCCCTGTGCCCTCCTCCGGGGCCCTGCACATCAGTCTCACACAGTCCGCACGGAGCAGATGTCTAGCGTGCTCATCCCTGAACGGCTCCTGGCCTGAGCAGAATGGTCAGCGGAACTAACTTGGAAGCCTGGACCCCTGGCTTTTAATTCCAGTCCTTTCATTTATCGCCTCTACACCTGGGCCAGTCACCTAATGTCCTGGGCCTCAGTTTCCTCTTCTGGAAGGTGAGGTGAATGACTGTAGCTGCTGTAGGGAGTCGTAATGGGGACTGAATGAACTCCCCTGTGGAAAGCCCATGGGTGCCTTTGGTCAATGGCGGTTGTTATTTTGTTATTGCTATTTGTGAATTGATGTGCTCAGTAATTATTTGTTACACGAATGAAAAACAGCGGTATATTTTTTCTCCCTTGAAAAATATCCCCTTGATGAAACACTTAAACTTCCCTGCTGAGGGCAAGACACACATAGGTCACGGCTTCGGAATCTTGTTACGGTTGACATTCGGTGCTGGATAATTCTTTGTGGTGGGGGGGCCATCCTGGGAATTGTGGGATATTTAGCACCCACCCTGGTCTCTCCACGAGATGATGCTAGCACTCCCTTAGTCTACCAAAAATGTCTCCAGACATTGCTAAAGGTCCCCTGGGCCGGTGAAGTGGCGTCCTGTTGAGAAATTACTGGTGTCAGTAATTTAAATGGGAAAGGATCAAAAAAAAAGAAAAAAAAAAGAAGAAGAATCTTTTCTTTCTTATATGCATTCCTCCTTCCAGCTTGTTCTATAGTTGTTCTAAAAATAAAAATCTGACAGCTCTTCCGGAGGAGTTTCTGAACTGCCCTCTAAGGTTTTGGTGTTTAACTTCTCAAAGATTTTAATTTTCTACTATTACCTCTGAGGTAGCTCACACTTCTTTTTCCCAGGAAAATGCATTACCTTTTCCCTTGACAGTAGATGTGCATGTATGTTTTAAAAGAAAAAAATGCAAGGGGCACCTTCAGTCAGTTGAGCATCCGACTCTTGGTTTCAGCTCAGGTCTTGATCTCACTGTTTGTGGGTTTGAGCCCCACATCAGGCTCTGCACTGACAGTGTGGAGCCTGCTTGGGATTCTCTTTCTCTCTCCCTCTCTTTCTGTACCTCCCACACTCATTCTCTCTCTCCCTCTCTCAAAATAAATAATCTTTAAAAAAAAAAAAGAAAAAAATGTGTGATTGTCTTTCCTGGGTTTGATGGTTAGCAATGAGGATACTTGCTGGGATGCCTAAAAAATTTGCACAAGTATTTTTAAGTCTTCTTTCCATTTAACATATCAATATTAAGAAAGCCTTTAAAGATACTAATTCGTGAGTATTTCTTGGGATTGACACTTGAACATAGAGTGTGTTTGGTGCAGCTGTGGAAGGTCGCTTGAGAGCTAAGCAGTGGTCATCATGTGATCATTTCAAAAGCAAATGCACGCACACTATTATGCGTTAATGGGTAGAAATGCATATCTCATCCACTTTGTTCCAAGTGCAAGCTTTATTCTGCACCTGAGTTGAATTTCCCACTTGCAATTTCATTATATTCAATAGGAAGCGTTTCCTTTTAGAAACGATGGATTATTGAATTGGATGCCCCACCGACACTGTTTAGACTTTCCAGTAGTTCATAGCATATAGACACACATCACCTCTTATCTTCCCTCGTCAGGCAGAACGAAATAACGTTGGAATTATCAAAACTTTGGATTTTAATAAAAAGGTAACCAGGTTCTGAAAAGCTGATTTATTGGCTCTTTGGTCTTTGGCTTCCCGAGGAATAGAGTCAGCTCTGCTGATAAGAATCCCAAGTGGGGCTGTGGATTCTTATTAATTCAGTGGAATATTAATGCCCCGAAGTGACAGGTCTATTGAAATAAGTGGCCCCGAGAAGCCACAATGAGGAGGTGACTTTCTCTGAAGAGAAGCAGAACTCATTGGAGGCTGGCAGGCTCTAGACCTGTTTAGGAGGCTGGCTTTTGTACCTGAAGTGTTGTGGCATTCGGCATTCGGGAAGTGGAAACAGGCAAACAAAATCCTTCACCTTTCCTGTGGTCCCCGGCAACCGAGCCGATGTCCCGGAACGTGTAGGTGGCTTGCTTCCCGAGGGGCAAGGGGCACAGAGCAGAGGCACTCTCCTTGTTGATCCTGTGGTCGTCTGTGTCCTAGGCAAGCCCCTACTGTATGCTTCTGGAACAACGATATCACTGCAGAGGTTTCTTTATTATTTATACGGAAAACAGGAATCCCCTGTGACCTGAGAATTTGCCAGGGCTGGAATAATTTCAACGTAGGATGCAGAGAAGGGGCTGAAAACCAGGCATTCCACGTGGTAGGTTGGGCACTTAGCTTGGCGCAACAGGAAGCCTTGAGACAGGACTTGGGGGATGACCAGCTTTTCTGGAAGGTGAGGAAGCGGGTGAAGGATAGTGAGGGGAGACCCCGTGGGTAACTGGGAGTCAGCCCTGCTGAGACCCCCCGGAGGACCAAGTACAAGATATCTCAGAAATGCCTTCGGGGGCGGGGCTGGCTGGAAAGAGGTGTTCCCTTCCCCAGCCCCCAGATCAGGGCTCTTTCCTAAGGTATTGGTTAATCCCCAAGTACCCAGGATACAAGCTGGGCTGGCCCGCGAGGAAAGCTGCAGGAGCGTCCACAGTTTCCTGTGTCAGGAAGGACTCTTGCTGGGGGAGCAGACATGGGCTTCAAAGGGTAGGTAACGTGGGGGGCTGGCAGAGAAACAGGAAAGGAAGCGAGGTGCCCCCGGCTCTGCCTGCCTACTGCCAGTCCCGTGCACCTGGCCGTGACCCCCGGGGGAAGAGTGTGTGAGAATGAACGACGGAATCTTGTTTTCTCCGTTGGCACCTGTTTGGAATGCTTTCTGCTTCCCGTTACTGACATCCTGACTTGACGGGGGCTGGAAGCAGACAGGCATCTGTTTTGCTCCCATCACCAGGAGGCTCGGGCAGGCAGTCGCTGTGCAAAGCTGGCCCTGGGCTCCACGAGCACATCACAGAGCTGGATTCCCCTTTCTGTGTACCCCTTCCCCTTCCCCCCCAGTGCCCCCATTCTCCCCACCCAGTACCCCCTCCCTTCCCACGCAGCAGCGCCCCCTCCCCCAGCACCTCCCCTTCCCCCAGCACCCTCTTCCCCCAGCACCTCCCTCCCCCAACTTAACACCCCCCTCCCCCCAGCACCCCTTCCTCCACCCAGCACCCCCTCCCCCAGCACCTCCCCTCCCTCCAGCACCCTCTTCCCCCAGCACCTCCCATCCTCCCCACCCAGCACCCCCTCCCCACCCCCAGCACCCCCCTCAGCCAGTGCCTCGCATCCCCCCACCCAGCACCCCTTGTCCCCCTGGTCACCTCACATTGCATCACAGTCACCAGAACTCTAGGCTTCAGATCTGTGTTTCAGACAGGAAGCAGCACCACCCACCGTTGTCACTTTCATCAGGGTGCAAAGCCTTCCCTTTGGGGCTCACTGACCCTTGTAAGAGGCCAAGGAGAAGTGGAACAGGATTGCAGTTACTGGGTTAGACCAGTATGCTCGGCTGGGGGTCGGTGTTGCACCCAGGGGACATTTGCTCACGTCTGGGGAAAGTTCTGGTTGTCATCCCTGTGGAAAGCCACTTGCTTCCGCTGGGCAGAGCCTGGGGGTGCTGTTGAAGGCCTTAACAACGCACAGGACAGCCCCCACAACAAAAATGATTGGGCCCAGAATGTCAGGAGTACTGACACAGCAAAACCCTGGTTTACACCAGTCATGACGCGTTGCCCAGAACTGAGTACGTGGCGGCCTTGAATAAAATAGAAGACTTTGTGTAGACAACTCAGCAGCACTCAGCATGGCAGCAAATGGGCACATGGGTAGGTGCCCAACTTTTATCTGCATGGCTGGAGCCCTGGGTGAGACAGCATCGGGTGCGGGGTGGGGGTGCCAGTAGTTCATGGGGAGAAGGTGCATACACCGGCCTTTCAGATTCTTCTAGTCTCTGAAAGGTTTATGTATAGAGTGTTGACCATTGGTGCTGGGCTCCCATGATTTAATCACTGTGTCTAGGACGTTAATATGGCCTTCCTGAGGAAGTGAATCCCAGACTTGTAGCATGACTCGGGTCCTGAGGCTACATTACCATCAGAGTGGCCTTTGTCTTTATTTTTATTTTTTTATTTTTATTTTTTTTTGCAGTCTTTCGAAATTTATTTATTTATTTATTTATTTTACTTTTTTTACAAATAGTTTATTGTCAAATTAGTTTCCACATAACACTCGGTGCTCATCCCCACAAGTGCCCTCCTCCATGTCCATCCCCCCTCCCCCCCCATCCATCAGTCCTCAGTTTTTGTCAGCATTCAAGAGTCTCTCATGGTTTGCCTCTCTCCCTTTCCCCCACCATTTCCCCCCTTCTTCTCCCCCTTGTTCCTCCATCAAGTTCCTCCTAATCCTCCTATACGTGCAAACATATGGTATTTGTCCTTCTCTGCCTGACTTATTTTGCTCAGCATAACACCCTCAAGGTCCATCCATGTTGCTACACATGTGGCCTTTGTCTTTAAATGTGTGTAGTTTCCAAGATCATTTTGATGTTTCTTTTTAAATGTTTACTTATTTTGAGAGAGAGGGGAGGGAGGCAGAGAGGAAGGGAAAGAGAGAATCCCAAGCAGGCTCTGTGCTGTCAGTGCCGGAACCCAACACAGGGCTCAAACCCAGGAACGGTGAGATCACGACCTGAGCCAAATTCAAGAGTCAGACACTGAACCAACTGAGCACCCCCCAGGCGCCCCTCCCAAGATCATTTTGAAAAGGTACGAAAACAACAGGAAGCAGTGAGCTGCCCTTTGGACAGCTGTTCCTTTAGTTTTCCGTCAGCTTTTGAAAAATGTCTCTCTCAAGCAGTGTTCGTTAAGATTTTAATTTTGCAGTTTGTTCCTTTTTAAGTGACATGCAATTAATTAAGGTTTAATGTGTCATCTATTTTTTGCGATGACACTTTTACTGCCCTCTTTTCATTGTCGTCAGTTTATAAATTGTACTCTGGCTAATGAGTTCCATCCCGATTTCCAGTTCCAAATAATTATCACTCTTCTAATACGTCTATTCTTTAATGTGCCACAGAATGAAGCACATTATGAGGCAGGCTCAGGTAAGCGGGCCTCCTGGCGCCAGGGGGCCACTGAAGGGGTGCCGGGCCAGGGATGCTGCTGAGCCCCCCCCATCACCTCCGTTCAGTATATACTGAGCCTCCACCGCGTGTCAGACACCTGGGTCTGCGTGCGATATAAATGCAGAAGCCTCTGCCAGCCCCGGTCCCTGGAGAGCTCACAGACTAGATAATTGCGCTAGTTCTCCACACTGCTTTGCCAAAGTATGACTAATGGGACCTGAAATCCTGCATGATTTTTAACTGTGTATGGGGCTGAGATTGGACCAAGAGTAATTGAACAGCAATTCCTTGTTAATTTCTCTTATACCACTGCACTGAAATTTATGAACATCTCATCAAGTTGAGCTGAAGTTTAAATTTGCAATATTAGGAGGGGGCGGTGAGGGGGATGGGGAGATTTATTAAGGAAGTGACTAGTAAAAGGGAGACTGAGGATATAGGAATCAGGATTCTCCAGAAACACAGAATCAATAGGAAATACATATTAAGAAATTTATTTTAAAGAATTAGCTCCCAGGACCTTGGGGGTTGATAAGCTCAAAATCTGCAGTTGCAGGTAGTCAGCCTGGAAACTTGGGCAGACGTTAATGCTGCAGTCTTTTTAAAAAATTCTTTTTAAATGTTCTATTTATTTCTGAGAGAGAGAGAGACAGACAGCATGAGCAGGGGAGGGTCAGAAAGAGGGAGACACANAAAAAAAAAAAAAAAAAAAAAAAAAAAAAAAAAAAAAAAAAAAAAAAAAAAAAAAAAAAAAAAAAAAAAAAAAAAAAAAAAAAAAAAAAAAAAAAAAAAAAAAAAAATAAAAAATTCTTTTTAAATGTTCTATTTATTTCCGAGAGAGAGAGAGACAGACAGCATGAGCAGGGGAGGGTCAGAAAGAGGGAGACACAGAATCTGAAACAGGCTCCAGGCTCTGAGCTGTCAGCACAGAGCCCGACGTGGGGCTTGAACCCACGAACCGCGAGATCATGACCTGAGCTGAAGTTGGACACTCAACCGAGCCACACAGGTGCCCCAGTGCTGCAGTCTTGAGGCTGAATTCTTTTTCCCCAGAAATCTTTAGCTTTTGTTCTTAAGGCCTTCAACTGATTGGATGACACCCACCCACATTATTGAGGGTAATCTTTACTCAGACAACTGATAGTGGGTGCTAACTCATCTACGCAATACCTTCATAGGGCACCTACATTAGCATTTGTTTAAATCCCTGGAGTACTGTCGTCTGGCCATGTTGGCACAAACCACTAAGTCATAGAGGACACAGAGGAAGTGACCCTCCCTGCAGGGCAGCAGGAAGTACACGCAGCTGAGACCTTCTCTGTTAGCAACTTCAATGCCTCAGGTAGGTCCCTTGGCCACTGTGACTCTCCATTTGGTAGCAAACCTTTATGAAATGCATGTCTGCCACCAGCCAGGATGACATGTGTCAAGGAAACCGAAATGAGTAAGATGTGGGCTGTGTCCTGGAGAAGCCCGCAGTCGTAAAGATGATAGACCCAGGACCAGCTCACCACTCAGTACAAGAAGTGGAGGGCCACACATTTCCTGCACAGTGGGGACCCTCGGAGTCCTCACAGGAGATCGAGGAAATCGTGAGATGATAAGTAAATGGGACACCAAATGCTTTGCAAGTGATTATTCCTTTTAGTGTTCTAGAACATTGTAGTAACATTGAAGTGTTTACAAGTCTGTCTAGTCATCTCTTCATGGCTGGAAAGCCATGAAATCTTATTTCCTTAAAAGTTCTATGATGTAGGGTCACCTGTTGGTTAAACGTCCAACTTGAGCTCAGGTCATGATCTCATGATTCATGGGTTCAAGCCCCACCTCAGGCTCTGTGTTGATGGCTCAGAGCCTGGGGCCTGCTTTGGATTCTGTGTCTCCCTCTCTCTCTGCCCTTCCCCCACTTGCATTTTATCTCTCTCTCTCTCAAAAATAAACAAACATTTAAAATTTTTAAAAAATTCATGATTTAGGTGCTGAGGTCAGGTGGTTTTATTTAGGAAAGGCAAGCCATTAAATTAGGAGCACTTAAAGGTGGGCTGTGTTACAACAGTACACACAGTAGGTAGTTCATGGTCAGATGCCCGTGCCACTGTTACTAGGTTGCGGAAGTTTTGCCTTTGATCCATTTCACTGCCTTTCATTTTCTGCCATTCGATGGGAAGAGTCCTCGATGCATTGTCCCATGACTGTTTGTGTTTGGTTTTCTCAGGGGCAGATGTCCATGCCAGGGACCCCCGCCGTGGGATGTCCTCGCAAGAGTGGGCTGCTTACACCGGACGGTTGGAGGCCGTCCGCCTCATCCAGAGGCTGCTGGAGCGGCCCTTCCCTGAGCAGTTTGGGGAAAAGTACAAGCCAGAGATGCCGCTCCCCCCGGAGGCGGTTCTGAAGCCCTCCGGCTCCAAAAACTGCTTGCAGAGGCTCACGGAGTTCGTGCGCTCCACGCTGACCTCCCGCTCACGCCAGGGCCTGGAGGATGGGGGCGTCCTGGACCATATGGTCAGGGTGACCACGAGCCTCTACAGCCCCGCCGTGGCCATCGTCTGCCAGACCGTGTGCCCCGAGAACCCTCCGTGTGTGGGGAAAAGGCGGCTGGCAGTGCAGGAGATCCTGGAGGCTCGGGGGAACCCGGACACGCCCGCCCAGGGCCGTGATCAGGGAGGGGGCGCCGAGCAGCCGCCGCCGACCTCCCAGGCCGCGGGCGTCTCCAAAGAGGGGGCTCCGAGGGCCAGCGTGGCGTCGCCGCCGCTGCCAGGTGCCCCGCGGAGGGCCAGCCTCCTGCCCCTGCAGCTGCTGCGGAGGACGAGCGTGCGGCCCGGCGTGGTCATCCCCAGGGTGCGCGTCAGCAAGGCGCCCGCGCCCACCTTCCACCCCGAGCGGGCGGCCGCCAAGGGCAGCACCAAGGACAGCGCCCACCTGCAGCTGCCCAAGTGGAGGTACAAGGAGGCCAAGGAGGAAAAGAGGAAGGCGGAGGAGGCCGAGAAGCTGCGGGCGGCCGCCGCGCAGAAGGAAAGGCGGGCGCCGTCCTGGAGGAAAAGGACGTGAGGGGTCGGCCGCCTGGAAGCGTGTGCGGCGCGCGGAGGGGGCAGCGGGGCTCCGCGCCGGGAAGGATGCGCCTCCCCCTCCTCCCCTCCCGGGCCCTTCCGCATCCCTGCGCAACGCGCGCTGCGCATCCCCGCGCAATGCGCGCATCCCCGCGCAATGCGCGCATCCCCGCGCAATGCGCGCATCCCCGCGCAATGCGCGCATCCCCGCGCAATGCGCGCATCCCCGCGCTGCGCATCCCCGCGCTGCGCATCCCCGCGCTGCGCATCCCCGCGCTGCGCATCCCCGCGCTGCGCATCCCCGCGCTGCGCATCCCCGCGCTGCGCATCCCCGCGCTGCGCATCCCCGCGCTGCGCATCCCCTGCAGCCGGACTTGTACGGGGTCCGGAACGAACCCCGCATTTATTCAGGCAGCACCTCCAGTGAATTGGGCCCCGCACAAGATTAGCCTCAAACCAGTTCCCTTAGCAATCAGTACACCTAGCGGGCAGTTTGCCTAAAAGCCTACCTTTAGAACCTCACTTGACAAATTTTTAAGACCGATTTATCAAAGGGCCTTTTCTGAGTCATTTTGTATTTTAATCATGAGCAGATTTGCATTTTACTGCTCTTTGTATTTAAGACGGTGTGAATACATTTGCCCAAAGACCTTTCGTTTAAAATACTGTTTCTAGCAATAATTATTTGTGAGATCTCTGTGATTTCATACAGAATTTGTGGAAGCCTCCCCGTTCCTTGCTGTTTATTTTGGTCTTTGCTTTTCCTTCTCATGGTAGGTGTGCATGGCCATTGTATGTTCTTACTGATTTGATTAAGTGATGCTTTCTTATTGGTTTGATTAAGTGATGCTGAATATTTGTTTCTATTTCATGGAGGCATTTACTTTTACAGCAAAATGAAGCGAGACAGGGGAATCAGAATTCCTCGTATCTTATTTTTAAAGCTCTCTCATTCATACAGTCATAATAACAAAGGAAATCTTGCTGTCAGAGTATGAAACCGTGCGTAGAGAAGCATGTTTTTATTGCTAGAACTAAACATTTTAAGCAAGGGACTTTAGATATGCCGAATGCAAAGACTTTAACGTATTCAAATATAGATATGAGGAAAGCCTATTAATAAGATGGGGGCAAATGTAATAAGTTTTTACTAGAAATACAAAATTAATTCCTTTGTGCTCTTAGATAAATTGAATTCACGTATCTTTAGAACGTAAAAAAGGTGCAAAAGAATGAGGCGCCAGAGTGATCCAAATCCCTGAAAAGGGGGAGGGGAGGGGGTAGAGGAATAGGGATTAGAACTAAATATTAAACAAGCTTGTTTTAGGCAAATTCTCCTGGCATGGGCTGGCCCTCTCCCTCCTCCAGACTCAATTCCAAAGAGTCCCTGGTGCGGAATTACTTTTATTTTTCCTTTGATGACTGCCTGTGATCTTCAGTTCATTCTCATGCTGACTTTGCAGAGTTTCCAAGATTTGGGGACTTCGGCAGAGCATGTATGTGATTTGCTGTGGGCTCTGAACTCTCCGTGGGAGTTTCCGTCCATGTTTTTTTTTTAGTCTCCGAAGCACTGAGTAATCCTAATGAATCTCTGGCCATCTGGGTTGCAGAGTATCTGTCATATATGCACTACTGACGGCACTTTATTTAAAAATTATCCTACTTGCAAGCCATAGATTTGAAATAGTAGAGGCCGACCCTGGAATCACATGTCAGATCGTGCCCCCTGGCTGCTTGGTGATGTGCACCTGTCTCATGCTGTGGGCTGGGTTGGTGCTGGCCTCTCCCCAGTCCCTCCCGCTCAGCACCATCGTGCATCGCGCAGCCTGGGGTCTCAGACTCCCCTCTCCAAACACCTCAACCAGCAGTCTGTCAGGCAAGACCAGACTGATGGGCCACCGTGCGATGATCATGCAGCTTTCTTTCAGCATCACTGATACTAGGTGGCTCCAGGTCACCCTTGTGTGTGAGTCGGGATTGGCCAAGCCCCCTTGGATGAGATGGGGACTGGTCCCCAAGGTGACAAGAAACACCCCTGGGCTCCCCGACAGTCCAGTCCGGCATTCTTTGAGATCATTTTCATGTTCATGTATTTTCATTGCTTTGAATGGCTGGCTGCATTTTCTAGCTGAGGGTCACTCTTTGTCACCTTGCTTCTGCTGTGGGTCCGGGGCAAGGGCACTGATGGGCAGTGACCTCCTTCTGCTCTCCACATGTCCCCTGAGCTTGGTCTCCACAGTGGTTCCCTGCCATCCCCTTTGCCTTCTCTCTTCCTTGCTCGCCTTTCTTCCTTTGCCTGTTTTCTTCTCCAGTTTTGGTTAAATGCCCCGATCTTCCCTGGCACCACCACTCTGAGGTCTAACAAGGGCAGAGAAACAAGGCGATCGTGAGAGGCAGTGCGGCGTCCCCATTGAATGACCATGTAGTGACCGCCACCTACCCGATGGAGGAGCTACAGGTTTTGCAGCCTCTGCGCAGATGGTTTAACATCTGCCAAGGGCCCCCTCTGCACTTTTAAGAGCAAGAGACCTAGTTTGTCCTCCTGAGAGACAATGACGGCACCCCCCACCCCCGCTGTGCGGAGCCGGAGGACCCGGTGTCTGCTTGCACCCCTGATGCTTATTAACTGTAAATAGTGAATTTCAAGTTGACAGGTACCTTCTCAGGGATTTATGTATAAACATAGTTAGAGGAAAAGATGAAGTATATTTTAATACTTTTTAGTGTTTGAGTGAACTGTGATTACACTGGACAGAAGAGATCTCTCTAAGGCAAAGTCAGTGCTGCTGTTCTCCAGGGAGAAGCCCGGCATCGCCCTCCATTAAGATCTTCTGGTTGTTGGAGACTCGGGACTTTGGCTGCCGAAATGGCTTGGGGGTAGATGTGAGGTCACCTCAGCACCCCTCAGTTACCTCTTGTGGATGCGGACCCTTGTATTTAAAACGAATTTGGCCTGTATGTAAGTGGTGGCTGTGATCAGAGACGGGCCATCGTCACTTTTACCTCTAGGACTGGATCCTTCCGTCTGCTCTTGGGGTGTGAGCTGTGGGAATGACAGTCTCTTGTTGGGGTTCGTGTGACTGCCTGCCCCACGTCAGCACGGCGCCCAGCCCACCACTGGGACGGCGGAGGGAAAGGCTGGAGAGCTGGGAGAAGTGCGTCTGGAATGACGTCAGGGTTGAGAGGCATAAGCTCTCGTGTCTTTGGACACAATAGACACACAGCCCAGGACGTCATGGACCTTCCCCACCCTCTCGGCAGCCCCTCCCAACGGGCTCCTGGCAGCAGCATCTCAGGAGCACGAAGGTGGGAGATGGCGCTTGGGTCCATGTGTCAGAGTCGTGTCCTCTGAGACGCCAGGTCCTTCTGCACAGCACAGAGACGCATGATGTCAGCTGGGACGGGGCTCGCACGTGCAGAGAGGCCGCTCCCGAGGTCTCTGCCCACTTCCTCCCGTGCCGTCAGTGGTGAGGAGTCCAGCCTCTGAGCGGACACCCGGAGACCCGGAGCCGGTGTGTGAAACAGATTCCCAGGAGGCGGGGCAGACCTGCATGCAGACAGGGGCGTCAAGCCTGCCGTCCGGAGGGAGGAGTCAGGGGAACCAAGTTAGGAAGAAAGGCCTCCCTGGGAGTTAAATGAATGAGCCAGGACTCGGAAGTGGGCATGGTTTGTCCCCTGAGCCTCTGGCGAGAGCGCTGCCGTACCCCGCCTTGTCCACACTACTGTCGGAGAGAAGCCTGTCTCTTCCTAATTCACCTGTTTGCCCTGCGAAAGGAGCTCTGATGGCAGTCAGGTGTTCGTCTCCCCCTAGCCTCCCCTGGAGATTCCTGCTCGCTCATTTCCCGTCTCCTGCAACACACGTCCGCCCCGCAGCGTGGAGATTCATCGTGACCCGTTGCGAGCTCTGCGTCACAGCCTTTAATGTGCTCAAGTACAAGTGCTTGTTCTTTCTTACAGTATTTGGGGAAATCCTAACGTGCTGCCCGCGTGTTTGCTCGGGCCCCTTTCCAGCCCATGTGGGGAGCTGGACTCTGCACCGGCTGTGGATACTCGGCATGTGGAGTGCTGTGTGCCAGGTCCTTGGGCCCCACCGTGGCAGCCTCACGCCAGCCCCCTCGAGCCCGGCCACCATCTTGCAGGGAAGGGAAGGCAGGGGGCTGTCACCACCGGCCTGTGCAGAACGGTGAGGTCACGTTTATGACGGGAACTGGAATCCGGTAAATAATCCTTACCACGGGGGTGCTGTTACCCACGAAGGACTTACAAAACTGTTCTTCTTAAAGCACCGACTGCCGTTTTCTCTGCTTTACACCTCGATGCGTCTAGAACCTGTTTCTTTCCTCTGTGTAACTCTGGAGTCAGCTGCCCATTTCTGTGCCCTCAAATTCACCTGTTTCTTTGTTAACATTGAAAATAAGTGGCTAAAAAAATTCCTCTGGAGGTTGTTTTCTTAGAAAAAACAAACGAACAGAAAAACACAAAACCCACCACTACCTGACTTGATGTAAGTAGTTTTTGAGTGACTCGGTCGATCGCCAGGGCCGTGCGCAGGATTTCTGCACTGTGACCCACCCTGAAGCAAGACTTCTGTGCAAGGCATGGTCCCTGCAGTGCCCTGATGGCCCTCGGCTGCAGGCCGAGCCAGAGTGCACGGTGTGTGATAGGGTGAGAGCGTGCCTGCACACACGTGCACGCACACACGATTGAACCGAAGGGAGAGCCAGTCCTGTGCTGGCAAAGCTGCCGGCCGCCGTGGACCAGGTGTGTCCTGCATCAGCGTGCGTTCAGGAGGGCCCGACGGTCCAGGAGCCGCTGGGAACACTTCACCCAATGGGACGAGGAGCACAGCTAGTGTGTCATGACCCCGATCTTCTCGAAGTGCGGTGTTGGGCCAGGCGCCTCATATAGGACAAGGTCCAGTAGCCGAGTCGGGGACATCTCTCTGCCTCTGACTTGCGTCCTCTGCATTGAGAAGCAAAAGCCAGAGAGGACTCTGGGAGCTCTCGTGGGCTTTCAGCTGTGACCGCCGAGTGGGGACTGAATTTCTTCAAATTTGGTAACAGGTTAGCCCATAGAATCCACTTCTAAGCCTAAGGAAGCACAAAGATTTCCCCAAATCCCAAGTATGAAGTACTCTAATCAAAGCGCACACTGTTTGGGTTTTGAGAGGCATTGATGGACTCGTCATAGTATTACACTTTCATGTTGTTTTTCGGGGAGAGGTAGGAGAGAAACAAAAATGAAGCTCGTCCGTCCAGGTAGAGAAGTGACCTGTGTTGACCTGATGCCGTATAATGTTTTGGGAGCTTGCATCGAAGCACTTTATTAACACCAGCTCTCGGGCAGAAGTTCTAGAAGCTGGTTTGGAACTGCACAATTCTGGAGAACTGGATGAAAACAAAAAACAAAACAAAAAAAGATGCCGTAAACCTGGAAATGTTACCAGCGGCCCCCTGACCCTGTGGGGGCATCCTCAGGAATATGAATGATACACCCCTTGGTCCGTTGAGCAGAAAAAGGTTTCCTTCGAATTCTCTTCATTCAAATCATTGTCTTGCCTTGTCATGTTTTGGGTGCCTGAGGACGTGTGTTTTTAATAATGGCAACTTTATGACAGTCAGAGAATTGAACAGACTTCTGCACAAGGTACCAGATTTAAGTTCTGTCATTCTTGGTATCAGCTGTTTTCTGAATGTAAAGTTATTTTCATTGTCATTTCTGAAAATGGCTACTGTAAGAATGTTGGCCACGGATAGCATTGTGTCCATTTCATAGGTTTTCATTTTGAAGGTGAGCTTTGTTACAGTTATATTATAAACGATATTTTCCTATGTAGACCTCAGGGCTATTTTGGGACCTACAAATAAATATGACTCCCAGCAGCTTCAAATTCTTGATATCCAAACATTAATAATCTGTAAGTTAAATATGATACATTATTCAGCAGGAAGAATGTGTCTGTTCCCTTCTACCTTTTAACAAATTCTGTATCTAATATTTAAAAAGTATGGAAAAAAGTATGTAAATATATGTGGGGATTGTGGCTACAGGATTAAAAAGCGCTTGTGAAATAAACAGTCTTATGGTGCAGTGGTGTGATATTTGAATAAGCTGAAGTGTGTAAGAAATGGAACAATTAAACATGTCCCATATTTTTTTAGTTTATTGTCAAGTTGGTTTCCATATAACAGCCAGTGCTCATCCCCACAAGTGCCCTCCTCCGTGCCCCTCCTCCTTCCCCCTCCCCCCACCCCCATCAGCCCTCAGTTTGTTCTCGGCATCCAAGAGTCTCTCATGGTTTGCCTCCCTCCCTCTCACCCCCATATCCCCCCCTTCTTCTCCCCCACGGTCCTCCGTTAAGTTCCTCCTAATCCTCCTATATGTGCAAACATATGGTAGCTGTCCTCTGCCTGACTTACTTTGCTCAGCAACATGTCCCATATTTTTAAAGTCACCTATTTTGATCGAGACAGATGTGCACTTTCTTTTTCTGACACGCTTTTACTTTACCTTTACATGCTTTACTTTTACTTTTTCAAGGGTAAGATTTTTCAATCAATGATTTATCCAAGAATATTTTCATTTATGTTAAAATAATCTCATTACAGCCCACCCACTGGGAGGTGAGAACCCTTCAGTCATGTTTCTGTATTTCTATACCTGTGTCAAGACAAAAATATGTTTTTTTAAAAAGTTTATTTATTTTGAGAGAGGGAGGTAGCACTGATAGGAGAGGAGCAGAGAGAGAGAGAGGAAGAGAGAGACTCTCAAGCAGGTCCGCACTGACAGTGCAGAGCCTGACTCAGGGCTTGATCCCACAAACTGCAAGATCTTGACCTGAGCTGAAATCAAGAGTCGATTGCTTGATTGACTGAGCCTCCCCAGGCACCCCAGGTTTTGTCTTTACGTGTATTCTTTCACCTCGCTGATAACAGTGTAAATGTTCTTTGGTTTCTTTATTTAAAGCATGTCCTTGAAAAGCTTTTTGAAGAACTCTTAAAATTAATTTGATTTTCTTTTAATGGCTAAAAAAGGAATGCACAGACAGAAAAAATGAACCAAATGCTGTGAAAGGGTCTCAGAGGAAAAGTGCCTGACCCTCCCTCTGGGCAGTTCCTCAGACCAATTAGACATCCTTCTAGAAATATATATGTGTGTACATATATATATATTTTAAGTTTTCTGACTGAGCCAGCTGAGCGCCCCCTAGAAATACAGTTTAAACGTTTTCTTCCCTTCCTGTGTCATACAGAGGAGCTCCTGTAATATGTACAGCTTCCTTCACTCATGTTTTGGGGAGGGTGCGCGCAGCCCCTTTGTTCAGTTGACGACGCCAGCATCGTTGGGCAGAGGTGTGCCGTGCCTCACTTAACCATTTCCTGGTCTTGGGTCATTGCCGTGTTTTCGGTTCCCACCACATACAAGTAATGAAGAGCCGTGACCTGACCTCTGTGTGCACAAGTGGATGTTTCTCTGGGACAGGCGTGTACAAGGGATTTGCCCTGCGGAGGAAGGGAAAACCGGTTTTAAATTCAGGAGTCACAGCTGCGTTGTCCTTTCCCAAGACTCCCAGGAGGGTGAGTGAGAGGATTCGCCCCCCGCAGGGGCCGCAACAGGCCACACCCCTCCCGCAGCAAACACCAGCTGGTCACCAGACTTTCCCATGTATGCAGTCTGATGGTTAAAAAGTTCTATCTCATTTTAATTTTCATTTCCCCAATTATGGGTCAGGGAGAGCCTCTTTTCGTGTGTCTTTTGACCATTTTCTTTTTAAGGTTTCCCTTAAAAATTTTTTTTTTCATTTGAGAGAGAGAGAGAGGGAACTTGAGCAGGGGAGAGGCAGAGAGAGAGGGAGAGAGAGAATCTGATTTGGGTCTCAATCCCACAATTCTAGGATCAAGAGGGAGGGGACTCTTGAGCCAAAATCAAGAGTCGGACACTCAACCAGCTGAGCCACCCAGGCACCCCTCTTTTCACCAGTTTTATCTCATGTTTGATAGATTCCTTATTTATATCTGTTTCTCATTTGTGTTTTACTTTTTTGATGTCAGTTTTGCAGATTTGTAGGATTTTGCTCTAAATTTCAGGTCATAGTTCTTTGACACATATTGTAGGGTTTTTCCCTCCCATTTTATCCTGTATCTTTAAGGTGTCTTGTATAAAAGTGTAAATTATGAGTTAGTCTAACTTAATTTTTTTCTGTATGCATTTGTCTTTCTTTAAGAAGGACTTTCCTACCCCAAATCAACAATTTTTTTCTTCCAATTTTCTTCTAATGAGTTATATGTACTTTTTCTTTTTAGCTCAAAAAAGTGTAGATTCATACACAGTTCACCGTTTACATTATTTTTCTAATGTTTACTTTTGAGAGAGAGAGACAGAGAGACATAGAGAGAGAGAGACAGAGCAAGCAGGGGAGGACAGAGAGGGAGACACAATCTGAAACAGGCTCCAGGCTCTGAGCTGTCAGCACAGAGCCCAACGTGGGACCTGAATTCACGGACTGTGAGATCACAACCTGAGCTGAAGTCAGCCACTTAACCAACTGAACCACCCGTGCACCTCAAATTTTATTTTTTTAAAGTAATCTCTACCCCCAGCATGGGGCTCAAACTCATGACTCTGAGATCAAGAGTTGCACACCACCGGACTGAGCCAGTCAGGTGCCCCTGGGTTATTTTCGATAAGACCAAACACAACTATTTATTTCGGAGGTTCAGCCTTGTCTTTAGGAAGTCTGAGGTCTGAGACATTAAAAGATGGTAATTCTACTCACCGAGTATCATAATTATTAAGGAAGGACCTAACTGGGAAGTCACATTTTAAATAAAATTCTCCAGGCCACGGTGGTGATTGGAGGCTATTTGTATTTGTTTGTGGAAACACAAATGAGGTGTGTATGTGTTGGGTAGAGATATTAGTACATAGGAATATGTACTAAGGGATAGTCCTTTAGAAAAGTGAAAGCCGGGGCATGAAAAGTGAGGGGAGGTGGTCTTGCCACCCCGTGTTTTCCCGACTGAATCTGCCCAGAGACGGTGAAGCCCCAGGTCCCACCCACGGAGGCTAAGGATGCGATGGATCAGGCCCTGGGAAGGTGCGCCCACCCCGTCCGCCGGCCGCGGGAGAAGCGTCGCCACACTGGGCAGTCGTGTGGTCAAGCCCGTCATCCCCTGAGGACCTCGGGACTTCTGCCTGCCTGCTGACCTGGTTCCCCTTCCCCAGGAGGGGTCGCCGGCTCCCCAGGGTTACTCCTGCTCACTCCCTTGGTGATGTCTTAGCTGGTTTGCACAGGGACAGGACAGGTGACGTACGTGGCCTGAAAGCCCCTGGTCTGCTGACGAAACAAAGTTTGATGTGCGGATGGCTCAGGTCCTTGGTGAGCTGGCCAGCAGCTCCCGGTCCCAGGGGTCGTTGCCCTGTCCCCACCCCCCGCCGTCCCCAGGGTCCACCAGGTCACAGCCAAGGGTGACCGCCACCGCCCACCCAGCATTGCCTGCCTCAAGACCTGTTGTTCTGCCCGAGCTCATTCTTGGTCTCAGTTAAAAAAACTAACAAAGGGAGCCTGGGTGGCACAGTCGGTTAAGCATCCAACTTTGGGTCAGGTCATGATCTTATGGTTTATGGGTTCGAGCCCCTGCATCGGGCTCTGTGCTGACAGCTAACTCAGAGCCTGGAGCCTGTTTCAGATTCTGTGTCTCCCTTTCTCTCTGACCCCCTTCTGCTCATGCTCTCTCTCTCTCAGAAATAAATAAAACATTAAAAAAAAAAAAAAGCCCAAACAAAAACCCAACAAAATGTTAATACTTTTTCCTGGTTAAAAATGAATGAATGAATGAATGAATAAAATGTATAAATCAGACTCTAACCTGCCTTGATATTTCAAAAGCATTACTTACAAAACAACATCAAGAAATTTAATTGCAGGGATATGATTTCAACTTTTGTCTAGCTCTTAAAACAAAACAAAACAAAACAAAAAACAAAACAGGAGCTTTATTAGTGCCAGGAGCCTAGGTGAGAAGAAGCTGGATCCGGGGAGGGGGTGCTGTCCCTTGGCCACCAGAGATACAGGAGGGTTCCGGATTGTGGTGGGGAAGGTCTCTTGTAGTGGAAAAGGTTGCAAAGTGTCTTCACTCCCTGGGCAGAGGAGCCCGGGAATGCTGTCCCTCTAAACTCTGCACACCCGAGGGCCCCCTTCCCGACACTCACTGTCCAGCCCTCCCAGCCTGCTGGTCACCGGTGTCACCAGGCCCTTCTCCTTGCTCGACCCCTGAAGGCGAGAAGCCACGAGGGTAGAGGCCATGTCTTTGGGGTTGACCGCCATCTTACAGCTTAGTCTGGAACAGGGCTTGGCCTGTGGAAGCTGTTCCAGCAACATCTGTGGACTGGCGGGCTGGACTCTGGCTTCCAGACTTGGGACGGAGGCCACGAGCAGAGTCCTGCTCTGTCCCCTGGGGGGCAGCGCGGTGGACCCAGGAGAGCATGGACCCTGGGTCCACTCTACGCCCTTCTGGCTGCAGGGCTGCGGGCAAGTAACCTCACCTTGTGCCTCTGCGTCCTCAGTTTTGAAGCGGGGATTTTCCTGGCTCGTGGGGTGTTCGTGAAGATTTAATTAAACGGCACAAATTACACCGAGATTTTTATCAGAGTTGACTTGCGTTGGCCGCCACTAAAGTTGTTTTCTTTTTTCTTTTTTTTTTTTGTTTTGTTTATTTTTGAGACAGAGAGAGACAGAGCATGAGTGGGGGAGGGGCAGAGAGAGAGGGAGACACAGAATCTGAAACAGGCTCCAGGCTCTGAGCTGTCAGCGCAGAGCCTGACGTGGGGCTCGAACCCACAAACTGTGAGATCATGACCTGAGCTAAAGTTGGATGCTTAACCGACTGAACCACCCAGGCGCCTCAGAAGTTGTCTTCCTTTCTCCGCCGTCCTCCAGACTCGAGCCCAGGGACAATCCCAGCGACGTCTGCTTTCTGACTTGAGACCAGACTCCCGGGTGGGTGAGTGGAGCCTCCACCCTGCCCTCCCCCACATACATACATCTCCCACATACATCCGCTCACTTCCCACTGGTTCTGAAAGCCTCTTGACTTGGCGGAGGCCACATCCATGACCTACTGGACCTTTCCATCCTGATGCTGGGAGGGTGGCCACTGCCGGCGCCTGCACCAAATGCGCTTGGGGTCCCCCAGGCAGGAGCCCCTCCGACCTACAGAGGCAGGAGGAAAGAGAAGGCCTCCCTTCCCTCTCTGTTCCTGGCCCTGGGGCAGCCTTGATCGCTGAGCTGGGACCTCCATCCGGGAGTCATTCCGGGTTCTTCCCTGTAGGGGGCTGGGCTGCCATCTGAGCTGATCTCCGTGTGTCTCTCCAGAGGTCATTCACAGACTTATGACTCTGTCCTCGGGGGGGGGGGTGTGTGTGAGCAGAAGCTGGGGGGGGGCCCACAGGCACCTGAAGGAGCCACCAACCTCCTCATCTCGTCTGCCAAACGGTCAAAAACCTGCCCTGCCCCCAGCGGCTTCCTGTTGCCGGCGGGGGGGTGGGGGGGTGGAGGTGGGCTGGTGGGGGGCTGGGGGGTAGTGACGGCTGTCCTGCTCCCTGATGCCTCACCTCTGGGGACGCTGCTGATGAGGCTGTGGTGATGCGGGTACTGGTGTCTGACAAGGACTATATTCAGTGAAAAAGGAAACCAGCAAAGTCAGCTCGGTAGAAACCACACAGTGGAAAATACCGGCTTTATTAGATTCTGCCTGGCGTTTCTCCCAGAAAACCATATGGGGAAGAAGATGCTTGGCTTGCTTAATTAAATGAAAAGGCAATATACACATTCGAGGCTGTGTGGGGACAGGTCTTTGGAGACGGACAGACAGGGGTCCTGTCCTGGCTTTGCTGCATGTTTCCATTGTGAGCTGGTGGCGCCAGTCATTTCCTTAAAGAAGAGTGAGCCTCCGAATGAACTCTGCACTCCCAGCCTGTTGCCAGTCCTGGATAGAGTCTGGGGGCCACTCTGAGCATAGACTCTGCACCAGCACCTTGATAGGAGTTGTCCATCTCTGCTCTGCCTCCATGGCACCAAGTGATCGGGAATGCCTCTCAGGAACCCTTGTGAATCCCAATGGGAGGTAGGTCAGCATAATAATGGCCTGCAGTGGGATGAGCTCGGATATATTCGAAAGGCCTCCTGAGTTCGAACAAGCTCTATTAGGAAGTCCTCGCTCAGAGAGAATCTGCCCAGAGCTCTTCAGCCCCAGGCCCTGCGGGAGCCCCTGCTCTGGAGCGCTGCCTTGGGTCATGCGTGGTTTCCAAGCGCGTGGAGAAGGTCCCAGCGCCTGGATCCCAGGGCCGCACTGCCAACGGTGGTGTAGTCGACTACGATCTGTGCTTGGCTCAGCCGCCGTGGCGTCCTCAGCGCCAGGAGCAGCATCCCTGACCATCTGGGTCACGATCTTTCCAACCACTGTGAGGAGGAAGGAGGTGACTCCCCAGAGAAGAGCATCATTCCTCCCCAGAGCCCGCCGTGGAGCCGCTAACAGGCCCACCCTCAGGCCTTCGGGGAGGAGGGGGCACGTCCCGAGGGGGACGGTGCCTGCCCACCTGCCCTCCGGCCATCCAGCCACCTGGGATGAGAAAAGCGGGCACCAAGAGAAGCCCCGTGCTGCTGAGAGCGCCGTCCGCACCCCAGCACCCAGCGGTCCTGGCCCTGGCCCGCCAGCGTCCGCGGCGTTAGAGCTCAGGGCGGTGGAGCCTGGCGCTGCCCCGAGAACTGAACACAGCCAGCAAGGGGTTTGATTACTGTGAGTTTCTCTTTGCTATAAGCAGGTCGAAATTATGCCGCTTTCTCAAAGGACTTAGGGACACAGGATGTGTCAGGAAACGCAGACGAGAACGCACCCAAGGAGCCTGGATGGTGGTCTTACCGTAGGTGTCGGGGAGGGTGGAGGGTGGGCCACATCGAGCATCATCCCGGACAACCTTCCCCACTCCCCCCAGTTAGGCTGTGCTCCCCCGGGAACCTCATCCCTGCCCCGTGCTCTCTCCTCCCTCCCTCATGCAACCTTGAGATTCTCTCTATGGCGTAACACGTGTCTGCCAACTTAGCAAAAGTGAGTCTGGTAGTTGGCCGAAGAAGTCATTTATGAGGCTTACCAGGATTGCTCCGGGGTGCTCCTTCCTGGAAACTGGCCTCTGGTTTTCCGACCGCATGATTTCCTGGAGCAGCTGCTGACGGGGGCTAAGGAGTGATGTCTGCTCCTTTGTTCAAGAGAAAACCCATTCCCGCTCGGCCACTCAGAGCTTTGTATCGAACAGGATTAGGTTTAGCTGCACGTGAGAGAAAACTCAATAGTGATCATTGTCAGTGTCATTGGTGTGATCACGACCGCCATCGGCATTACGATTCATATCACTATAAAACCTTACTATGCCACCGCGTGCCAGGTGCATAAAAACCCTGGAAAGTAGAGGCTCTTATTAGCCTCATTGTACATATGGGGAAACTGAGATGTGCAGAGGTCAAGAAACCTAAGGTCTCCGAGCTTGTGAGTGGAGGTGCTGAGATATAACTCAGTGTGTGCTCTGAACTGTTCTGTTGTGGCCAAAAAATAGTGGCTTAAACACTCGAGTGTTTGTTTTTCTCTAAGCGAAGTCTAGAGGCAGGTCGGGGCTGGTCTGGTGGTTCCACCGTCATCTGGGATCCAGGCTCTTTCCATCGTTCTGCTCTGTCATCCTTGGCAACAGTGTGCATTCACTTGGTTGCCTCGTAATCCAAAGTGGCTGCTGGAGTACAAGCCATCATACCTGGTTTCCATGTAGGAGAAAGGGGTGAAGGGCAACAACAGGCATATCTTCTGGATGAGTCAACTTCCTTAAGACACCCCGACTTGCATCACATGCACCAGAACTCTGTCCTGCACCACGTGTAACTGTCAGGTGGCAAAATGAAGCTGTAGAACTGGGCTCATTGCCTGTACATCTATAATGGGCTCCATTCCCAAGAAGAGGGGGAAAGGGCACTGGGGAGAAGCTGGCATCCCTGCAGGAAAGCAGAAAGAAGTGTTTTATTTTTATTTTCTGCTCTCAGTCATCTCCCGCGGGGCCAGCATGGGGGGCCCTATCCCCTTCTCCATCTGATGTTGGGGGACGCTCACCACGGTTGACCAGCTCTCCCCACCGACTCTCCTTCCTAGTTCCCTGCTCCAGCCCCACTGCAGACAAGCACCCACAGCGTGTTCATGTGGGGCTCCCATTTACTGCTGGAGGAGACAGGGTCTAGACCTTGGAGTTGGCGTTCCACATAGTGAAGCAGGACTTTAGTCTAGTCTTTCAGGATTTCCTCCCTTTCATGCTCTGGCTCAAGAGGAATGGGGTTCAAATTTCTCCTAGGGTTCCGCGTCCTGGGAGAGGACCTAGCATCTACCAGGCTCCAATCTAGCTGTTTGGCAACCAGAAGATCTCACTGTCGCTCTTCCCACTACTGCCCCCTGGAATGGCTTCTGTAGGCTGGCGGAGGCGCGTCTGAGCTCCTCTGTGGGGAGAGAGAGGACCCTGGAGACGGTCTGGTTGTCAGAGGGCAGGGGATGGATGAGATATGGAAATGCCAGTGGTGCGTTCTGCTCTTTAAAGACCGGTGGTGAAGGGGCGCCTGGGTGGCTCGGTTGGGTAAGCATCCAACTCCAGCTCAGGTCAAGACCTCACCGTTCGTGGATCGAGCCCTTCATCTGACAGCTCTGAGCCTTGAGCCTGCTTCGAATTCTGTGTGTCTTTCTCTCTGCCCCTCACCCACTTGTTCCCTATCTCTGTCTCTCTGTCTCTGTCTCTCAAAAAATAAATAAACATTAAAAAATAATAATAAAAATAAAGACCGGTGGTGAAGGGGCACCTGGGTGGCTTGGTCAGCTGAGCTTTCGATGTCAGCTCAGGTCACGATCTCATGGTTAATGGGTTCAAGTCCTGTGCTGGGCTCTGTGTAGACAGCTCGGAGCCTGGAGCCTGCTTCGGATTATGGGTCTCCCTCTCTCTCTCTCTCTCTTTTTTTTAATGTTTTTATTTCTAGGAGAGAGAGAGAGAGACAGTATGAGCAGGGGAGGGTCAGAGAGAGAGGGAGTCACAGACTGAAACAGGCTCCAGGCTCTGAGCTGGCAGTCAGCCCAGAGCCCGACGCAGGGCCCGAACCCACGAACGGTGAGATCATGACCTAAGCGAAAGTCGGACGCTCAACCAACTAAGCCACCCAGGCGCCCCTCCCTCTCTCTCTCTGCTCCTTCCCCTATTCACACTCTTCTTTCTCAAAAATAAATAAATATTAATAAAATTAAAGATCGGCAGTGAACAGCCTAGAGCTTGGTGTCAGATCAATGTTAGCTTTGCCACCTACTAGCTGTGTGAACTTAGCAAGTTATTTACCACACTGTGCTTATGGAATAGCAACAGTAACAACATCTACCAGGTAAAGCTGCCCGGGAGCGCCTGGCACGTGGTAAGTGCTCAGTAAATTCGAGGAGGAAGGTGATGGTGGTGGTGACGATGAAGATGCTATGGCGGTGGTAGTGGTGGGAAATAGATCTCCTTGGATGCCTTTGTGATGCCTGAAAAATAGTGTAACTCGGGTTAAGTTTCTAGAGTTGAGACAAAGCAGAATTAGTAAGTGCTCATTAATCAATTTCTTATTAAGTTCAGGTTACCTACTTGTCCTTGAGGAAAATACTTGTTTACTCCACTGATGCTGGTTCTCTTTTCTAGACACTGTGACACGGTTTGTGCCTGCAAAGTCTTTCGCTTGTGTTGTTGTTTCCTCGGATAACTTTTTGGGAGGAATCCTTTGAATATGCTAAGACGTTCTATGAGAATAGTTCAATAACCTATCAAGTTGGAAAAAAATTCATTTAAGGCAGGAAAAAAGCTTCAGCTGTGAAGCTGAACCAAACGACAAATATATGAAGGGCTTCGTTAGTCATCTTAACCGGCTCAGGATCCTCCTGGGGCTGTTAAGAGTGTATGACGCGACATTATACGTGAGCTGAGGGGGGTTCCTGATTCTGCTTTCGGGAAATCTGATTTAGGATCACTCCAGACACGGTTTCTTAGGTCTGTTTGTTTGTTTGAGTTGTGGTTTTTGTTCCGAGGTCCTTCCTCCTCCCAAGTCTGCCCAGTCTACCCGAGTGTGAGAGCGGGCGCTGGCCAGGATGTGGGTTTCTCCCGTGGGGCCTGCGGGCAGGGATGGCTGCTCACCCTCAGTGTTCTGCTCTCCAGGCTGTAGGTGCAGACGACCTGGGGACCACAAGCCCTGGGGCTGCCTTTCTGGCTCTGGCCCGACACCACCTCTGATGTTTGGTAGTTCTAAGGACCGGAATTAGGACGGGTCTTAACCGAACCGAAAATGCCTCTCGTTTGTGCCGAATGACTTGCGCAGCCACACGGGGCTTCCCCGGTTCGTGAGGACACCCTGGTGGATAGTGTGTCTAGAAGTGACTGAATCTGAAAGTTTCCAGCCAGTTGATGTACCAGGCCCGAGGCATCATTGGCGCCGAAGGTGGAGACTTCTGCGGTCAAGCGCGTGACTTCTGCAAACGCCTGCTCTGTCTTGCACTCTGAAACGTGTGTTCTGTCCACCTTGCGATGTAATCCAGCCGTACGTGTTGCAGCTTAAGAGTAGAGCCAACACGGGGCGCCTGGGTGGCTTAGTCGGTTAAGCGTCCGACTTTCGCTTAGGTCATGATCTCGCGGTTCGTGGGTTCGGGCCCCGCGTCGGGCTCTGTGCTGACTGCCAGCTCAGAGCCTGGAGCCTGTTTCAGTCTGTGACTCCCTCTCTCTCTCACCCTCCCCTGCTCACGCTGTCTCTCTCTCTCCCTCCTAGAAATAAATAAAACACTTAAAAAAAAAAAGAGTAGAGCCAACTCACTGGACATCTTTGCATCTGAGGGGCAGAAAGGATGTCAGCATCCCACGCGTGGAGCTGTGGGTCAGAAGTGGCCACGAGATCACCACTGGTCTTAGCCCTTCTGTGACAGAGACAAGGGCTTGTGGAGGTTGCTGGTGGGTGGGCGCGTGGGGACTCTGCCGGGAGACAGGGACACAAGGTGTGGCCGAAGTCTCTGCCTGGAGGAGACTACCTACACAGCTTTCTCTTTCCTCCACATGATGCTCCAAGTCTGGCTCTGCAGACAGACGCCCATCTTCCAAGTTCACCCTTTCTCCCTTGGCCTCGTGTACGAACTCCGAGGCTCATCAGCCTGAGCCATACGTGGTGCATTCTGGAAAACAGACTGCCATCATTTGGAAAGAGGTTTCTAGACCTCATGAGAATCTTTAAGTAGCTGAACCAAAAGCCTGTGTGTCTGCCCTGCCTGTTCTAGGTGACTGTGCGGAGAGAGCCTTTGGGGGACTTTTATCTCTGCTCTTCTTTGCATTGGTGACTGAGCAAACAGCCGTTATGCTGTGAAGTACTGCACGCTCTCCCTGAAGGAAGAGGCTTGCTTTCTCTAAAAATTTCCATTGCATCCAGGAGCGGATCTGAATCAGAGCAGTTTGCTATTTTCTGCTCCAGGGACGGAAAAGCATACAGAAGCTCGAGCTACTTCCGCTGCCTATACCAAACGTGCCCTTGTCACTGAAACACATATATTTTTTTTTCAAGATTCCAGAATGAGGGAAATTTGCCTTCAATTATGTAATTGTATTGGGAGATGTCATGGACTTCTAGAACAGGGCTGTTAAGGTTTCTCAGCCTTGGAACTGTTGATATTTTGGTCTGGAAAATTCTTTGTCATCGGGGCTGCCCTGCGCATCGTACGATTTTTGGTTGCAGCCCTTGCTTTCACTCACTGGATCCCACCACTAGGGCCCTGTCTTCCTCCCCAGTCCCCAGCTGGGACATTGCCAAAGGTTCTCTGGGGCTAAAATCGCTCCCCCCGCTCCCCGAATGAGGAACACATCCCTAGAGAAAATGAAGACTCCGCTGGTACTCCAAGTACGTTCCGTGTTCTCACTACATAGCTATTTGAAGAATGGCACAAACAGGTTTCTGGTAATTTGTATGAAAACTGAGCCCTTATGTGACAAAGTGTTGGACTCTCTCTTTTAGGTGACCCTCGGCAGCAAAGAATGACGGTTTTTTTGTTTGTTTGTTTGTTTTTTAATGTTTTATTTATTTCTAGGAGAGAGAGAAAGAGACAGCGTGAGCAGGGGAGGGTCAGAGAGAGAGGGAGTCACAGACTGAAACAGGCTCCAGGCTCTGAGCTGGCAGTCAGCACAGAGCCTGACGTGGGGCTCGAACCCACGAACCGCGAGATCATGACCTAAGTGAAAGTTGGACGCTTAACTGACTAAGCCACCCAGGTGCCCCAGAATGACAGTTTTGAAATGTAATCAAATAGCTGGTTCAGGGCTTCTGGGTAAAGTCCCAAATCTTCCATATTATATCAGTTCATTGGATTGGGTCACATGTTTGGTCTTTTCTAGCTGAAAAACTGGATTTTTTTTTTGAAAGCATAGCAGTTGGATTTATAGTAATGTTTAGGATTGAAGGGGAAGGTGAGGGGAAAATTATTTTCTCTTGACATGAATGCCCTTAACTGAATTTTAGAAAGTCTGTCTGGAAGAGCCGCTGATGTGTTGGACAGGATGTTGTGAGGATGTCCAAATGCTTCAGCGTGGTCAAAGTGCAGACAGGTTTAAGGTGCTTTAAGGAGCCCAAGAAAAGTGGGCTGAAAGGAAAGGTCAGGATGGTTCATTTTTATGTGTCCTCTTGACTGGGCCATGGGCCTAGATATTTGTTCGAACATTATTCTGGATGTTTCTGTGGGGTTTTGGTTGAGATTTACATTGAAATCGGTGGACCTTGGGGTGCCTGGGTGACTCAGTCGGTTGAGTATCCGACTTCGGCTCAGGTCATGATCTCATGGTTCATGGGTTCGAGCCCTGCGTCGGGCTCTGTGCTGACAGCCAGATCAGAGCCTGGAGGCTGTTTCAGATTCTGTGTCTCCCTCTCTCTCTGACCCTCCCCTGCTCATTCTGTCTCTCTCTCTCAGAAATAAATAAAACATTAAAAAAATAAAAATAAAAATGAAATCGGTGGACCTTGAGGGGAGCAGAGCGCCCTCCGTGATGTGGGTGGGCCTCATCCAGTCATGGGAAGGCCTGACAAGAACGAAAGGCTGACGTCCCTCAGCAAGAGGGAATTCTGCCAGCAGACAGCCTTTGAACTTGAACTGCACTGGCTCTTCTCTTGGTCTTGCACCTGTTGGCCTACTCTGCAGAATTTGGACTTGCTGGCCTCCATAATTATGTGAGCCAATTCCTTAAAACAAATCTCTTTATCTATTTCTCTGGCTATTATCTATCTATCTATCTATCTATCTATCTATCTATCTATCTATCTATCTATCATCTATCTATCTCCCTGTCTGTCTATCTATCTCTATCATCTATCCATGTATGTATTATCGACCTACCTATCTATCTATCTCTACCCTCTATCTATCTATCTATCTATCTATCTATCTATCTATCTATCTATCTATCTATCTATCATATCTATCAATCATCTACCTATCATATCTATCTATCTATCTATCTATCTATCTATCTATCTATCTATCTATCTCTATCATCTATCCATGTATTATCTACCTACCTATCTCTATCCTCTATCAAGCATATCTCTCTCTCTATCATCTATCTATCTATCTATCTATCTATCTATCTATCTATCTATCTATCTATCTATCTATCTATCTTATCCATCCATCTACCATCTATATCTATCATCATCTACCACCATCTCCTGTTAGTTCCATTTCTCTGAAGAGCTCTAGCTAATATGACCATTGAGGAAATGTCAAGTCCTCGGAGTCTCACAGTTAAGCACTACCACCCACCCCCTCTCACTTCAGGAGCATATGACCGTAGACGCCTCCTGGGATGGTTATGCGATGCCTGGGCTTTTTTTGGTTTTGTTTTGTTTTTGTTTTTTGTACTGCAGAGGCCAGCAGGATACCAAGTCTTGGGGAGAAAAGGGTTTACTTTGGGGTTTGTAGAAAGAAGCTTTTAACCAGCGTGGCAGCTGTGATGTTCGAAGAAGCTGGAGAACCGCAGAAGGACACCACCGGCCGCTGAGGCAGGTGGCAGATGTTTTTAGAAATGATTCATTAATTAAAAACCTGCTGGGTCAGGCAATCTCTTTCCTCTCCCTCCGGGTCCTTCCTCCAGCTCTGCCCTTTCTCAGGGTGCCTGAAGGCTGTGCCCTCCACTTCACTGGTGGTCGTTCCACCATCTCCAGTTGTTTCCCCTGTTTCTGGAGGCTTCCATTCCAGCCATGGGCCTGCTGCGCACCCTGAAACTTCGCTCCCAGTGTGCACACTGGCTCTCTGCTCCCATGCCTGGCTTGGAAAAGAACTCAGATCAAGGATGGGGACAGTGTGGTTTGGGTTTGGGCGCGTGCCTGTGCACCCCTGAGTCGGCATTGGAGATCGTAACGCATGGGGTTCTCGAAAGGCCTATAGCAAGGCCCCCACCGTCTCTGCCCCTGTTTCTCAGCCTCTTACTGCTGTTTGCTTTAACTGGGTGGAATCTCATGGTGTCTGTCGTGTTGCATCTAAATAACAGCCATCAAGATAATAATGATAAGTTAAGCTCAACTGAGTGCACACCCCTGTAACACACACACAGCCTCCTCTGGGAAGTTCAGGAAGGTTCCCCTTGGCAGTGATAAAGCTAAGGCCCAGAGAAGAAAAGCAAGCTGTGCAGGTACTAACTGAGAGAGTGGCTCGTGACCTCGAAGGACCCATACTTGCTCTGGGCTCTAAAGACATGGCACAGCTCCATCAGGGGCTGACCATGGTTTGAAGAGTAGATCCGATGGGCACCTGGGTGGCTCAGTCCCTTGAGCCTCTGACCTTGGCTCAGGTCATGATCTCACGGTTTGTGGGTTTGAGCCCCGCATTGGGCTCTGTGCTGACAGCTTGGAGCCTGGAGCCTGCTTCAGATTCTGTCTCCTTCTCTCTCTGCTCTTCCCCTACTCATCCTCTGTTTCTCTCTGTCTCAAAAATAAACTATAAAAAAAATAATAAAAAAATAAAGAGTAGAGCCGAGGCGGACTCCTGAAGTGGATGGCATTGATGTGTGGACCTGAGGACTGGGACAGGGTATAATATGATCCCTGTCTTTCTCCCCACACCCAGAGAGGGAACAGCACAGGAGGGGATGTGTCGCGAGTGGGGAGCCAGAGCCTCGCAGGTGGGCCAGCAGGGAGAGGGGGTGTGGGGGCGCCTGGCTCTCAGTCCACTCCGGGGAGAGCGTGGGGCTCTGGCTCCACGGGCGGCAGTCGGAAGAGGTGGGGGGGGTGCCGTCCCATAACCTCTCAAGTCTTGAATCAACCCCATGACACTTGTGAAAGTTACAGGGGGATTTCCTGCTCAAACCAGTCAAGGGGCTGAGCTTTGTACTGGGGCGACGTGAGCCCCAACGGGGCACAGTGCATGGCAGGCAGGAGCCAGGAGCCAGTGCAAGGCTCGTTAACTTCTGGGTCACCTCTGTCCTGGGGGGTCCTCAGGGCCCTAAGGGTCTGCCCATCCCTGCTGTGCTGATCATTAACCGGGCCTCTCTGGCCTCCTCTCTAATCCCACACCCAGCCTGGGTGGGCACTCACCCGGCCCCCCTTTTCTGCATCTCCTGCTGTCCCAAATCTCTGCGCTTGGCCAGCACCATCTGCCCATGTCGGGGGGTAGGTTCTTTTGCAACTGGTATCTGTATTAACCAGATAGCTGATGAAACCATATCTAATATAACCATTGATGGGTTAACATCAATGATTGTTTTCATTCTTGCAAAATTGCAAGACCCCGTTCTCTGCACACACATGGCCCAGTTAGACAGGTGGGGCCTGAGGACCAGAGATGCTAATTGGAGAGCCGGTTTCGACAGGGGCAGCCCTGGAACCAGTGAGTGTGAGCTGCCCCCTTTGCCCCCCTCACATCTGCCTCAAGGGCCCCTCACCATTTCAATGTCACTGGAATGTCTGGGCTCAGCACAGGACAGCCTCGGCCTCCCCTTTCAAAGGGCAGCAGCTAAGCGAAGCTTCTGGTCCCTGTGGGGTTTTTAGATCAGCATTTGCCCTCCTCACAGCCCTTCTTTCTCTGTGGCTTGTGTCTTCTGCTTACAGTCACCCTGTGCCTATCCCAACTGCTGGCATCCAGTGACCCCGGGGGCTCCCCGTCTCCCCGAGGATTTCAGCATCCAAGTCATAATCCTTGGTGTCTCAGCACCCAAACTGCCCCTTCTAGGCCATCTCATTTCCTCCACTTTCCTCTCCTGGATCTTTGCCATCCCACTGCCTGGCTCCCTCGAATTCCTCTGCCTGACGGTCCCTCTGGCCATCCTCAGAGCCCCCAAGGGGCCCCCTCCCTGGCGTCTGCCCCTCTGGGCTGGCAGGCGGTGGGGTGTGTTACTGAACTTATGCTCTGTAGTAAAACTGCCCGCCTCCAAGCCCAAATCTTCCTGGGGTCTCCTTTGCCTTGTCTGCTGAATGGTGCGATGCTGCCATCCCCCTCCGACGTGGTCCAGAGGGTTGTGGTGGACAGTGCGTGGGGAGCGCTTACTTAGTGCAGTAACAGACACCCCACATGAGTCAGCGGCAACCTTCCCTGGGCGGATGCCACGTGGGGTACGAAAGCACCTGCACCCTGTTCCGGTCCTTGTCCTTGGCCGCCAGTGCCGATCTCCCTGCTCGAGTGCAGGGCAGCTTCCTCTTTCTCCAAATCCTCCCCCTCAGGGCCAGAGGAAGGCCGAAGTAGGGATGGAATAATTCCACTACAGACCCACGCTTGCGTGTGTGTGTGTATGTGTGTAAACCATTCTTTCTGTGGCTCAGGAACAGGTTTCATCCTTAACTGGCCCCGGGCACCAAGCACCCATCCCTCTCAGCCTGCGTGTGCGGTGAGAGCTGCGGTGGTCCTCTGCTTCCCTGTGATGCTGCTGGGTCCCCGTGGCTTCTGTTCCCCGCCCCCACCCCTTCCCGGCGCCCCAGCACCTTCGCCACCACCTGCCCGCCTCCACCGCAAGCACGTTCCAGTAAGTCTCTGTCTGCGGCACTGAACGGCTCTTTCCCCTTCACACCTACTCTCGGCCAGCTGGCTTGTCGCGGACCGCTCCTCTCTGAGCCCTGTGACACCTGGCCTCTGTCTCGCCCCCTCCTCTGCGCAGAGGCCCCACGCGGGCTGTGCCTCCCTCACCTCTTCTCCATCGGACCTGTGGTCACATCATGCTGTCCAGGCCCCGGACAGCAGCATGGTCGCCACCTCGTGCCCTTAGCTCCCGGCGTGGGGTCTCTGCTCTTCGGTGCCACCAGCGCCGCGGAGTGGGGCCTGATGCCGAGGAGCCCGTGGCCCTGGAGTCAGAAGGATCTGGATTCAAGCCTCGGCTCTTACACTTGCTAACGCTGACTTAAAAACAAAATCATTACTGATTTTCCTACTTCCCACTCCAACAATTTGCCCAGGTAAAAAAGTGCACACAATTCTAGGGGCGTTGGGTGGCTCGGTTGGTTAAAGCGTACAACTCTTGATTTCGGCTCATGAAACCAAGGTCATGATCTCACGGTTTGGGGGGTTTGAGCCCCTTGTCGGGCTCTGTGCCAATCGTGTGGAGCCTGGAGCTGCTTCAGATTCTGTGTCTCCTTCTCTCTCTGCCCCTCACCCACCCACCCTGTCTCTGTCTCTCAAAATAAGTAAATAAGCTTAAAGTGACATGCACAATTCTGGGTTAGCATACTCACAGACGTGTGCAAGCATCTTCTCAGTTGATTCTTAATGTTTTTTTTTTTTTGTTTTAATTTATTTCTGAGAGACAAAGAGAGATACAGCATGAACAGAGGAGGGTCAGAGAGACAGGGAGACACAGAATCTGAAACAGGCTCGAGGTTCTGAGCTAGCTGTCAGCACAGAGCCTGACACGGGGCTTGAACCGACAAACTGTGAGATCATGACCTGAGCCGAAGTCAGACATTTAACCGACTGAGCCATCCAGGCGCCCCTCTTCTCAGTTGATTCTTGAGTACTTTCATCACCGCAGGAAGAAACCTTGTTCTCTTTGCCTCTCGCCCACCTCCCTGTCCTCCCTGCCCCCAGAAGCCCAAGCAGCCGCTGCCTCTAGACATTGTCTAGCCTGGGCCTTTCCTGTGAATGGAACCATGTAATACTTGGTTTTTCGTGGCTGGCATCTTTCACTGAGCATACTGTTTTTCTTTTCTTTTCATTTTTTAAAGTTTATTTTTTGAAAGAGAGAGAAAGTACAAGCAGGGGAGAGGCAGAGAGAGAGGGGGACAGAAGACCCGAAGCGGGCTCTGTGCTGACAGCAGAGAACACGACGTAGGGCTTGAACTCACGGACCATGAGATCATGATGTGAGCCAAAGTGGGCCACTTAACCGACTGAGCCACCCAGGTGTCCCTGTTTTTCAAGGTTTGTCCATCTCGTACCTTCTTTTTATGGCCAAATAATGTTTTATTGTATAGATATACTACATTCTGTTTATCTTTTCTTTTTTTTTAAATGTTTTATTTATTTATAGGAGAGAGAGAGACAGCGTGAGCAGGGGAGGGTCAGAGAGACAGGGAGTTACAGACCGAAACAGGCTCCAGGCAGTCAGCACAGAGCCCGACGCGGGGCTCGAACCCACGAACCGCGAGATCATGACCTAAGCGAAAGTCGGACGCTTAACTGACTAAGCCACCCAGGCGCCCCTCTGTTTATCTTTTCTTTAGTTGATGGACATTGAGGTGGTTTGCACCTTTTGGTTAGTAAGAACAAGGCCACTAATAGATGTTGGTGTTCACATTTTTGTGTGGACGTCTGTTCTCATTTCTCTCCGTGGCTGCAACCATTTCACACTCCTGATGGCGCTGCACAAGGTTTCGATTTCTCCACCTCCTTGCCAGCATCTGCTATCATTTGACTGTGATTTTAGCCTTCGTAGAGGGTGTGAATTGGTACTTCACTGCGATTCTGATTTGCATCTCCTGGTGACCAATGGTCCCGAGCATCTTTTCATGTGCTTGTTGGCCATTTGTGTATCTCTCTTCGACAAACGTTTGCTGACAGTGACTTTTGCCACTGGGCACCAGGCTTCAGTCTTCCTATCTGTAAAATGGGACAGCCAACACTGATGGAAAGCTCTTATAGAGAAGAAGATGTGGGATCTAGAAACATCTGGCTCTGGACTGAGGACATGAGCAGAGAGCGCTGTAGCCTCAGAAGTCACTGCGACCAGGGGACAGCCAGCCTCCCGTGGCTGGAGGCATCAACCTCGCACATGCCTCTCCTGCAGATGGGTTTGACTGCTCCCTGGCCAGTGATCTGCTGCAGGTAAAACATTCTTACGGCTAAGTGTATTCAGAAAAGCGATGTACAAAATAAACAGTCAAACCATGTGAGCCGGGAGCGGGGTTTCTGGCTTTTCAGCACATGGTTGGTTGATGCTCTGGGTTGAACTGTGTTTCCCCAAAAGATATGTTCGAGTCCTACCCCCTGGTGTCTATGAACATGGTCTTATTTGGAAATAGGGTCTTTGCAGATTTAATTCCTTAACATGAGGTCACACTGGATTGGGGGGCATACTAACCCAATGATGGTGTCCTTAGAAGAAGGAAATGTGGACTCAGATGCACACAGAGAAGATGCCCATGTGACAACGGGGACAGAGATTGGATTTGTATTGCAACCAGCAGTGAACACCAAGGAAAGCCAGCAGCCATTGGAAGAAGGGAATGAGCATCACCTAGAGCCTTCCTAGGGAGCAGGGCCCTGCTGACATCTTGATTTCAAGCGTCTAAACTCCAGAACCATGAAATGATACATTTCCATTGTTTTAAGCCAGCTGGTTTGTGGTACTTTGTTAAGGCAATGATGTGGGGAAAATGTAGGTCACAGTGATGTTAGTAATAAAGCCCTTGGGACAGTTCTGTTCCATGTGGTTGTGTGTTCGAACTTCTGGCCACCAGCATCTATTTACAGAGCCTGAAACCCTGCCCAGTGATACTAAATGTGTAAGACCCTCATTTAGTTCTTGGTTTCTTACGATGGATGAGCTAATATAAACAGCGGCTCCCGAGGGGCACCAGGGCTAAGAAGAGGCCAGGCTGGTCACCTGTAGGTGACACTCAGGTTGCCTGACCAGGGAGGAGGCCCTGAGTGGAGCAACTTCAGGGGACCGACTCTCCCAGTTCAGTCCTCGGGTGTGTCTGGATCTCAAGGTTTAACTGTTGTGCTCTTCTCCTCCTCACAGGGTTTCCGGAGACCTTTGGAGGAAGGTGAGTGTCTTTTTAACCCAAAGCTGCTCACAGCCACCCCTGGGCTTACTACTAATTCCTTCTTAAGTCTGTCCCGGGAGGCTTCCCTACACAGGGCCAGCTGCTGGGGTGCAAGTAATATGTCTTAATCAGCTACATTAAGCTTTTCCATTTTAAGGCATTTTAAAGTAGCTGATTAGACTCAAGGTGTCAGCTGTCCAGAGGTTCGATTTTGTGTCTGGGGCAACGATTTGTGAAAATATCCATGCCGTACGCACGTGCCCGATTCTGGTGAAACCATCGGGGAGCCCTTGTACGATGTAAAAGAAAACAAAAATCTCAAATAGAAGAAAACACAAACCCTGAGAAGAAATGCAGGAGTTTTATTACAATCAATTTATTACAATTGAATCTTGAGGTTAACAATTGATGAACTCATTCAGGAAAATATTTTGCATTTAATGATTCAGAGCCCAGGGCTACAGGCCAGAAGTAGCTAAAAGTACATGAAAAAAATGCACCTGGAGAAACAGCCCGGCACTCCGGGCCACAACACTAGAAAGTATCAAGGATAAGGATGTGTCTTAATTTCTGTAGCAGAGGGTACAATGGCCCACACAAGCCTGACCCAGTTCTGGGAGGCTGGGGGGGTGGTGGGGATGCTGCTTATTCGCTGTGCTCTGCGACCCATGGCCACCCCCCAGCACCCCATCCCCTAAGCCCCGCCCCCCCGTCTGCAGCTCTGCAAGCCAGTTGACACCAACATCTCAGCGGCTACGAAAAACTAGGGATGCCAGGGCGCCTTGAGGGTTAGACCCTGGCTCTCAGCAAATCAATGAGAAAGGAAAGCAAATGATGCCTTTAGAAGGTGAAGCAGCGCTGGGCTCCTCCCTCGGGAAGGGCGAGAGGTGGGTCTGATTAGGTCTGCCTCGCTGTTCCCCGTTGGCAGACGCAGATTTGATCAGGACATCAGAGAGGCTGGTGGCACGCGTGGCTCACAGCGCCATGCTGACCTGCAGCAAACACAGCTGTTGGCGGTGGGCCGTGGGGGCCGCACCTGCTCCAGAAGCAGCTGTTCTGGAAGACTGCAACATCTGCGTGAAACGGCCCTTTGGCTTTTCAGAAGAATAAAGCACTTGACAGCCGTGAGCCAGAGAGCAGTCGGGGGCCGCTCTGGGCAGGAAAGATGTGCTGACAGCGTAGGACAATCTGACTCCCCCAGGTGAACGGGGGCCCGGCAAACCTGCACTTGGGCAGAGAAATCCAGGGCAGTTGCATGGACAGGTTTTTTTCTAGCTCACATGGAACGTGGTGTTTCTACCTTTTTCTAGGGAGGTTTTCTGCTCTTTCCGTGCATTCAATGCTCTTGCTTTAGTGTTCCAGAACTGGCTTTACATCTACCCCTCCACCCGTCAGTGGTCACTTCTAGAACTCAGAAGCGGCTCTAGGGGTGATTACGAGACATGCAGGACTGGCTGACTTCCCGCTGGAAGCTGTCTGGATCAAGGGCAGTGTTGGATTTGGGACTCACGCTGGGATCTCTTTCAGGAGGGGCTCCCTTGGCACCTACTGAATACATTCTCATTTGCCAGAATGTGGCTCCCGAGATTAAAAGAGCCATTTCAAAGATGGGGGCTTCTCTTCGGCTTTTCCCAAGAGCCCTTGGTGTCCCCCCACAGCGAGCCCCTGTCACACGGGAAGGAGAATTCAGTAATGCTGGTGCCACTTTCAGAAGCCTGCCCTGCCCTGCCTTTCTGAAATGCGCCCCTGTAATTCTGAAATGCGTCCCCTACGTGTTAAGACGCATTGTCCTGTTACTAAAAAGCACGAAATGGTCCGCTTTTCCTCCAGCCTTAATCTCAACCTCCCAAATCTGTGCCCTCGATGACTGCTGACAAGTAGAGCCGAGCTTGGAAAACTTCACTTAGGTCTCGGCAAGTTGGGCTAAAGGCACGCAGAAGGGCACGATGACATCAACCACGACGTCACCCAGGACTCCCTGCAAACAAGGTTTGGGGCCAGGTCCCTTCTAGTCTCAGACTTGAAAATTTAAGGCAAAGGAAGGGGTGCTTGGCTTTGCCTTAGATTTCCCAGCGGAGCAGTGTGTTGAAGAATACGCCAATTCTCTTTGCCGGGGAAATACCAAAGGTGGGGACATCGAGGCACGGCCGGGGGTGGGTGGGGGGTCGCTGGGGACTCGCCGTTCACTTGCGAGGTTGCTGGATGTGCTGGGGCCTCGGGGAAGGATGCTTGTCTATGGAGGCGTGGGGCTTCTGGTGAGCTACCTGGGCGGCCGCAGGCGGGAAGTCTTTGTCGCCCTGTTGGCAGAGAGAGGGCACCGGCTCATCAGCGCTGAACAGTGGGGCCGTGCGGGAACAAAGCCCCCAGCCCTGTCTCCCGGGACTGTGGGGGTCCTTACGCTCTCTGGGTGCTGGGGTCACACAGAAGGCCCCCAACCCTGTCTCCTGGGACTGTGGGGGTCCTGGGGAGCACCCAGAAGGTGAGAATGCCCACTCTCTCTGCCCCCCTCACCATGGGCTCAGGTCTCCATACGACCTCCTCAGAACTAAGCTGGTGTCGGTGGCATTCCTCTGTGAGAACTGTTCTCGTGACCTTTAGAACCAGGGACAAAACAGCACCCAACCCGGTGTCCTAAATCCTGACCCGCCGCCACAGCTGAGCCAGGGCACATGTCAGGAAGCAAACACACACAGGGCGGGGCTGTAGCCCATTGGGTGAAGCCAGATCCACCCGCTGAGTCTCAAAGAAGGTGCCCGGCTGCTTGTCGGGGAGGAAGTGCCTTCGGGTGGTAACCGTGCACACATGATGCTGGTGGCTGGGGCCCCGGCCACGGCGAGCGGGCGGCAGCCATGAGGTGCAGTGGGCTGAGCCAGGCACCGTGGGGTGACTCTAGACTTGTGTCAGCACAGTTGATGTGCCACCTGTGTGTCCCCAGGGCCCTGTGGCGAGCCAGGAGCCCCAGGACTGTGGATGGCATGTTGTGCCGTCCCTCAGAGGGCAGTGTGCTGCTGGGTCATTAAATTAAAATGTTTGGGGGGGAGCACCTGGGGGGAGCTCCGTCCATTAAGCATCTGACTTCGCCCCAGGTCATGACCTCACTGTTTGTGGGTTCGAGCCCCACGTCGGGCTCTGTGCTGACGGCTCAGAGCCTGGAGCCTGCTTTGGATCCCGTCTTCCCTCTCTGTCCCTCCCTTGCTCTCTCTCTCTCTCAAAAACAAATGAACATTAAAAAAAAATGTTGTGGGGCGCCTGGGTGGCTTAGTCGGTTAAGCGTCCGACTTTCACTTAGGTCATGATCTCGCGGTTCGTGGGTTCGAGCCCCGCGTCGGGCTCTGTGCTGACTGCCAGCTCAGAGCCTGGAGCCTGTTTCAGAGTCTGTGTCTCCCTCTCTCTCTGACCCTCCCCTGCTCACGCTGTCTCTCTCTCTCTCCTCCTAGAAATAAATAAAACATTTAAAAAATTAAAAAAAAAAAAAGTTGGGTTTCACCGGAAGGAGGGGGACTCTTGAAAAGTAAAGGGTGCAACAAAACCCCCTGAGTCCAGCCCAGGGGTCAGCAGACGTTGGCGGTAACGGCCAGACGGTAGACGTTCCGGGCTCTGCGGGTCAGCTGTCACCGTAGTGAGAGCACGGCTGCAGACACACACGAATGGGTGCGGCCATGTGCCGCTAACTCTTCACCCAGGACACCGGGACATGAATTTCAGGGGATTTCATTCATGTGTCACAACAGCTGAGTCTTACTTCTATTCTTATTAACTCTTATTTTGCTGGGGAGTCGCCAGCCCTGGTTGGGTCTAAAGAGCAGGTGGAGCATGGGGAAGGGGAGCGGCAGCAGCTCGGCTCTTTTGCGTGCGTCCGGCAGCCGCAGTGCTCGCCACACAGTGCTCGTCACGGAAGCGCTCCACGGACATGACAGCGCGGGGCCCTCTGGACCCCGCCAGATGAACGAATGGGGTCTAACAAAGACAGGGCGAGTCCCACAGTGTGCCCGGGGTTTGACGGGGTGGCTCTTACCCGGGCGATCACGCCGGAGATGAACACGGTCGGTTTGGGCGGGCTGCAAGACAAGAAGGGAAAAGGCGATTTCAAGGAACAACCCACTGAAGTGGAGGGAGGCAGGCAGTGTGAACACCCACAGAGGAGGCCGGTTTGGGGGAGTGCGGCAGCAGTGACCCCGGAGGAGGGAGGAACAGGGAGACGACCTCCTCTAGTAACGCATCTCACCCCTGCTGGCCACTGGGGTTCTTCCCCTGAGGCTGAGGTCAGGCAGCAGCAGGAGACCAGCAAGCAGCAGGTGCATCATGCACTTGACTTTGTTGTCATTCGGAGGGTGTCCTCAAACTGTGGCGAGGGGCAGGCCCAGGTGTTTTTATTTCAAGAGACTATGGACACAGGTGCTTCCTGAGTCAGGGCAGAAGCAGGCTCACACTGGGCTGAACTTGGAGGCTCCCGCGAAGGAGGAATTCTCCTTCCGGGGCCATCACAAGGTCCACGGCTTCTGGCAGCTTCTAATGGGTAAGATCCCAGAGCCAATGCAAAAGCTCCTGGTTCCTACGAGACCCAAGTAGGAAAAATGTAGGGTCCTTGCGAAGCTATTGTAATTTCTTGACATCTTAAGTCATACTGAGCTCCCCCACCTGTGAACAGGACTAGGGAGGTAGGGGACAGGACCAAAGCAATAACCGTCCACTGTTGAATCGTAGACAAGTTCAAATGTGTTAAAATTAGTTGTCATTCTACCAAATGGAAATTATCCCTGTCAATAGATGGACATCCATCCAGTCTTTCTGTGGATAGACACACTTGTTATCTCTTTTCTCTTTTGAATGTTTATTTTATTTTATTTTTTAATTTTTTTTAATGTTTTTTTTTTTATTTATTTCTAGGAGAGAGAGAGAGNTTATAGGAGAGAGAGAGAGAGAGACAGCGGAGCAGGGGAGGGTCAGAGAGAGAGGGAGTCACAGACTGAAACAGGCTCCAGGTTCTGAGCTGGCAGTCAGCACAGAGCCCGACGCGGGGCTCGAACCCACGAACCGCGAGATCATGACCTAAGCGAAAGTCGGACGCTTAACCGACTAAGCCACCCAGGCGCCCCTTGAATGTTTATTTTTGAGAGAATGCAAGCAGGGGAGGGGCAGAGAGAGGGGGACAGAGGCTCCAAAGCAGGTTTTGAAGTGCTGACAGCCATCAGCCCGACACGGGGTTCGAACTCCTGAACCAAGAGACGATGACCTGAAACACTCAACTGACTGAGCCACCCAGGTGCCCCGACACACTTGTTTTCATATTAAGCTTTTTTCTTATAAAAGAGTCATATTGATTTCTGCATTTCGGGTGCGCTGAGCACACCCCATGTTAGCACACATGCTCTTGTGCATTTTCAAAAATGGCTGCACGTGTCGTTGTGTAAAAACTGGAGACCACATTTCCAGGGAGTACACGGGGGCGCACCCCTCCGAATGCCTCCACCAGAGGTAAGGGGCCCTGGGAGCAAGGGGTGAGGACAGTGCCAGCCTGTCAGGGAGAGGGCAGTGGGGGGCAGCTCCAGTGGGTGGACAGCCTTGCTGCGCAGACAGAGGGGCGTCTGTCTGTGATCTGCCCAGCCCGCCTCCCACCTGCTCTGCTGGGCATCCTGGGAAGGAAACCACTTCTCTCTGCTCTGTTTTGCTGCAGAGAAAAGTCCCAGTATTCAGGAAGTTGATTGTTTATATCCCTAATAGTGGAGCTACAATACCCAAAATTCCCCCGAGTGGTTTCTGTTACTTCATGAGACTAAGAAACTTCATGTCTTACCAAGCCACATAGAAATGTCCCCTGCATGATTGGTTTTCTTTCACTTTTGTTGTGTGGTTAACTGGGGTGGATTTTTTTTTTCTTTTATTACAAGTATGATTTGGCTACAGGATCAATAGCCAACCACAGATTAATAAGTTCAACTCAAGTGTGAATCCCCCACATAGTAGATTTGGATTCTAACATTTCATAAATGTTTTAGAAAGGAATATGGTACTGGTATCACAAAGCTTTCTTACATTTGAATCTTCCTTAAAAAATCTAGGAAGAGGGAGGCACCTGGGTGGCTCAGACGGTTAAGGATCCAACTTTGGCTCAGGTCATGATCTCGCGGTTCATGAGTTCAAGCCCCACGCTAGGCTTTGTGCTGACAGTTCAGAGCCTGAAGCCTGCTTCAGATTCTATGTTTCCCTCTCTCTATGCCCCTCCCCTCCTTGGGCTCTCTCGCTCTCTCAAATATAAATGTAGAAAATAAAACACATATGCTCTCTCTCTTTTTCTTTATGTGTATGTATACGTTCATTGTTGAAAAGTGGACAAGTAAAAGCAGACAAGACTAAAAGCTAGAAGCACTTGTAATTCTAAATTACTGTGTGTATAAAATATATGAATGCATATTTACGCACAGAGCTGGACTATAAGAAAATTGGAGCCGAATCAGCAGATTATGCTCCTTGGAGGAGTAGTGTCTGGTTCCGGAGAAAGGAGGTGGCCTGTCGCAGGCAGAGTGTACCAAGTGCCAGCCTGCAGTGGGTCCCTGTGTTCTGAGCCCCTGGAGCCCCGGCCCCCACTGGATGGCAGCCCCTGCCCGTGGCCCGGGGTCTGGTCGTCAGGAGTCTGTTGGCAGCGCCCGCTCCCCTCTGTGGACATGGAGGAGGGGTCTCCAGATGCTAGGAGCCCCATCATGGGGTCCCACGCTTCTACCCCATGGCCGCCTCCTCCTCCTTCTCCGAAGTGCCCTTGAAGTCTGGGTATTTCCATCCAAGTCAGTCCCTGTGCGTATCCCATGTTAAACATGAGTGTGGGTTCCAGAACTTGCCTTCAGAACATGAATGACATCATAAAGTATGATGTCATTGACATGCTTCGCTTAGCAAATGCTCTCCAGTTCCATCCACGTTGTTGCAAATGGCCAGATGACTGAGTAGTATTCCATTTTGTGTGTGTGTGTGTGTGTGTGTGTGTGTATCGCTATAAATACCAGGGTGCGTGTACCCCAAATCTGTATTTTAGATTTAGCAACTAATGTGAGACTATGCCTCCCTGAAGCAGGGAATACTACCTATCAGTGTGTATTGATCAGTCATTCAAGGTCTATGACACAAATTACCCCCCATAAATCTTCTTCCCTTCTCTGAAACTAAAAAGGCTTTAATCAACTGTAAGGGCGTATGGCAGCTCCCTGTGACAAGATGACTGAAGGCCGACCTCTTCCATGCTACCTAGAAGTGACATCTATTTCCACATGGCTCTGTTTTGGCACAGCCCGTGTTTGTGGTACGGATTTGCATCAGCCTTGGTCAAAGGGCCCCCATGCTCTTTCTCTTTTTCCACCTACAATTAACAGTATCTCAGAACTGGGAAATGATTGTTCATTATATTTATCTAGTAAAAGCTCTTTCTAAACTCCTTGCGATATGGTAGCTTAAACAAAAATCCACAACGAGAAACCCCTGTAAAAGTGTGCTTACAAAGCTGTGTTTGCAAAAACACACACATTTTAAATTCCATTAGGGCTCCGTGCACAGCCTCACGTGCATTTCCAAGATTCTATAAACTGTGATCACGGCTTTGAGGATTTATTTAATCTGATGAGAATCATTGTGACAGATGTTGTTTCGAAGATGCAACATTACTCTCTCTCAGGAAACAGAGACAGTGAAAAATATCGTTCCTGCCCTCCCCACATCCTCAGGCGTTCCCAGATTTTAAAAATCACACTTACTGAAACTTCAAGGAATTGCAACCGAGGCGGAATTAGCAGGGATTAGCGCCCCAGTAACTGCTTCTTATACATCAGCAGAAAACTCCAAAGCGTCCCCACACCTGTCCTAAGCAGCTGCCGAATATCCAATATCATATACGCAGAGGATACCAGGTCCCACCAGTTAGGGCCACATCACAGTCTCCACAGGAGCCTCTGTCCTTGACTACAGATCTCATTTATTTTGTAAATTCCCTCCTTGGCATTCCAGACGGGGGAGGGGGGTGAGATGCCAGGAATGCATGATGGGTGTGTGGCCCCGTGGAGGGCTGACGACCCTCAGGACTGGGTTTTCTGGTCTCATCTTTAAATAAAAGTCCCCAGGGTTGAGAACACCATTCATGGTTTTAGGACTCTCCAAAAATCTAAAGCAGCAACTATCAAAATAAATATCCACACATTTAATTTAACTCGACACAGCCAAATGAGTACAAGTCCAACAGGGGGTCAACAGAAAACTTGTCAAGATTACTTTACATTCTTTTTTTGTGTCCGGAGACCTCACAGCCTGGATGGTCAGTCGCGGCCTGGTGGGACATGGGGTGTTCTGTGCAGGCTGCGAGGGAGGGCTTGGTCACCCTGGGCGTGAGTGCTGGGAAGGAAGGAGGCTAATGGCGCCTCCGAGACACGAGCGTGACAGCCCTCCATGTGGCCCCTGCACCATCTTGAGCTCCATCCCAAGACCAAGGGCTCTTCTGGGGGACAGGCCTTCGATGTTCGAGGCAGGCTTCCACAGGCCTCTGGGACTCCCCCTTCCCAGGCTAACGGACAGGACTGCAAATTCCTTCACTGTCGGCGGCCCTCTCCCCACCTCCATTCTTGGGCTGTCTCTAGAGTTGTGCTCAGAACCGTGACACTGCAGATGCGCCCCCACAGCCCAGGCCTCTGTGGGGTGCCTACTGGGTCCAGGAACACGGATCCTACTCTTTCTCTAAACTACACTGCCCCAAAGAGCAGCGCAGCCTGCGGAAATGATTCTGGGCTCCCTGGCAAGGACCAAAATGCTAGGTTCCCAGGACTACTATCACTAGGACAACACGGGTGTGTGTGTGTGTGTGTGTGTGTGTGTGACTTGCATCCGCTGCCCTGCTGCAACCCGCTTTCCTAGCTATGGGGTCTTTCCTCTTCCTCCCTTTAACTCCAGGGGAGCATCTGTTCTGCCCTCATCCCAAAATAGGCTTCTACGAATGGGTGGTGATGTTCGATACCCACATGAGTGTTTGGTCTATGCCTCCCCAAGTGTCCTGGCAGACATTAGTGTAGCTTGGTTGCTGTGTAGGAGCATTTTGGGATGGGGACACACACACACACACACACACACACACACACACACACACACGCATGCGCACAGAGTGATCAGTAGGACTGGGAATCCAGTTAAGTCACTGATTCCACTCCAAGTAGTCAAAATGGCGGCCAAGGCATTACTGGAGAGCTCTATTTAACAGAATCATTTTCCTCTTAGTGCTTCTGACCTGGGTTCAAGGAGGCCACTGTGTTATCGTCTGAAAATTTTCTCCTCTTCGTCTAAATGCACTCTGAAAATATCAGAGGGAGATGTTTATATACAGATGGGGTCATAGAATTTATAGTGTGTCATTTCTTAATTTTTCTAAGGGGTGGGAATGATCTCAGATGATAATAGCTACTATTTATCGACCATTTACCATGAGTCAGGCACTGAGGTAAGTGCTTTATGTAGAATTATTGTATCTAACCCGCTCAAACTTGTGAGGTAGGGACTACTATGTCCATTTTACAGATGAAGGAATGATAAATTAGAGAGGTTGAGTACTTTGTCTGAAGGCTGCACAAAATATAAGTACTCAGAGCCAGAGATGAAGGCCAGGGCACTAGCCTACTACCTTCACTTTAGGGCTGAGGGTCACTTAGTGGCCTCTGTTTTTAGGTTGTGTCTTCTACATATGACATAGAGAGGCAGATTTTTAAAGTAATCTAACTGTAATCACAGAGTCTCCTATTCCACCAGACAGTACAATATATTAAAATCTGCCATAACATGTACATTCTGAATCGATAATGGATTTTTGTTTCTTGAAAACTATCATTTATGTCTACAGCACTTAACTGGGTTACAGAGCATTTCCACATAAATTAACTCATCTGATTCTCCTAAGTAGGTGTAATTCTTATCCTACGGATGAAGCAATGGCGGATGGAGGAGGCTGAAATTTGTTCGCGGTCCCAGAGGCAGAGTGGGGAGGGAGTCATCCCCAAAGTTCTCAGCTCGGTGCTCCTTGCTGGTCACTGTGTTCCACTGTCATGCACACCTTGGCTCCCAAGCTTTAGGAACAAAGCCCAGGGAAGGTTTCAAACTATCTATCAAGTCAAAACGCAGTTGCCATCGTCCAAGAAGAGGCAGGGAGGAAAGGTGGCAGGTGGACCCACAAGTACGGTTTCTGAACTCAGATGTCCCGGCTCTGCCAATGACTGGCTGGGGGACGGTGTCTGACCGTTCTGAGGCCTTGTTTCTTCATCTGTAAAATGGGATGGCAGTGGGTCTCACTGGGTACTGTCCGTACACACGCTGCTCAAACACTCCATGGGTGTCAGGCATTGAGATGATGACAACACATCCCCAGCCCCGCCCTGGCTCCCTGTCTTTCGTTTCCACCGACTCACAACTGGCCGTGTTGTGTTTCATCTCCAGATGCCCCAGCCATGTAGAATGATGCCCCGCCTCTCTGGGACAGAAGCGAAAAAAAAAAAAAGGGTCTGTGATAAACCAAACAGATGTCACAAAACCCACGGACTTGGAGGAAAACTCTCTAAGCCGTCAATCTCTTTGATTTCTATTTCTGACATGATTCAGACAGTTTGGTTAGTTTCTCAGGCCACTAAGCTAAGAGGAAACAAATGGTGATGATGAGGCCGCGGGAAGCTGGGCGGAGGGCTCAGCATGGTGACCGCCGGCCTGTCCTGTGGCCACAGCTCCTGACCCCCGACGGAAGGGAGCGTGGCCGGGACGCTGGCAGCGGTCAGTGTAACCAAGCGCCGTCCAAAGAAGGCTATGCCAGGACCCAGGAGGGACACTCCCTCCCTTCCTGGTAAGAGAGCGAGTGTGTGCCCAGGAGGGGATTTCCCCTAAAAATCTCCCTAACGGTCCGGGTTGTGTGGTGAGTCAGGGAGCAGCGCCTGCAGGAACACTCGGGCCCAGAAGGCCGTGTCAGAGTCTCTATTTTGTTTTGCAATAAGCAGCTAACAGTTCCGTGAGAAGAGGCCTCCCCTGCGGCCACACGACAGAAGCCCCCCCAGCCCCCCATTTAACCTGCGGCCTGCTCACCAGGGGTGCCATGTTGCTCCCAGACCACACAAACCTTCAAGGGTGCTGTGTGCTGTCAAAAGGGGAGGAAGAGGCAGGACCCACCCAAATGCTGCCCCATAAATGGAAACACAGTGCACCCTGGCCGCAGACGGGCTGCCGCATCTCTGACACCCCTCAGCTGCACTGACTGAACCCCCCCACCCCCGGGGCCAGGGGGTGACCCGGCTCCGGAGACCAGGTGCAGGCACATAATTAGAGACGGCGGCCAGCTCTAGGATAGCAACGAACAAGGTTGCTCTTCCTGGGGGGGAAGGTGGGGGGTGGTCATTGCAGACCCTGACACGGTGACATCTGAGCTGAAGCCCACGTGTGTCATGGGAAGGACACGATCTGGGTTTTCACGGCGTTTATGGGAAACTATATTCCCACCTGGGGGTGATCTATGTTTCTTAGTAAATAGATGGAAAACAAACCTTTCCTAGCCATTTTTTTTTTTGAAATATATTTCTGGCTTGGTGTTAGTTTATTTGGGTTATTAATTTTCTAGACACCAAAATAATAATTAGCATGGCGGGTGACGGAAGGAAACAGCTTACTTGACTGCACCCAGACATGTCTTTGTAATGTCGTTCTTCAAAGACTGACAGCCAAGGTTGCTGGGCGGCCCAGAGCGTTCCCACAAGATGGCGCTGCTGGTCCTTTTGCTGACTGTCGTGGCAAAGCTCCGGCCCCAGCGCTCGGCGCAGAGGACAGCTGGAGGCTGGATGTCCCTCAGGGACAGGTGTGTCCCCTGTCTCTCTAAGAAACAGGTGACTGTTCAGTGAGTCTGTCTCAAGGTAAATAAAATACATCTCAAGGGCTTTAAATAAAATTCTAAATCTAAGGAGAAATAATCCGGAGGCCAATTCCTTCCAGACTTGGCATATGGAGTGTGTAAGATCTTTTTTAAAGGGCCAGAGCAAAGGTACTTTCCGGGAGAGAATGTCTGAGCTTGTGTTCAAACCGGTCTCCTCACACTTGTTTTCAAGGAGATGAGGTTCGAGGGGCGCCTGGGTGGCTTAGTCGGTTAAGCGTCCGACTTTCGCTTGGGTCATGATCTCGCAGTTCGTGGGTTCGAGCCCTGCGTCGGGCTCTGTGCTGACTGCCAGCTCGGAGCCTGGAGCCTGTTTCAGAGTCTGTGACTCCCTCTCTCTCTGACCCTCCCCTGCTCACGCTGTCTCTCTCTCTCTCTCTCTCCTAGAAATAACTGAAAACATTAAAAAAAAATTAAAAAAAAAAAAAGGAGACGAGGTTTGAGGCTCGGGGTCAGCAGTGGTGCTGTGTCACCCACTCGCTCACACCTACTGAGTGAGCATCTGACTTTGGGACAAAGCCTCAGCCCCGCCTGTTCCTCTGAGTCTGCCCTAGAGACGAGTGGGGGTCCAGGTCTCCATGTGGGAGGGCTTCTCAAACGACTTCTCTCTAGCTGGCGTTCCACCCACAGCCGGATGCCAGCACTTCACCCCCTGCTATTTAGAGAAGGCTGTCAGCCCAAGCCCTGAGTGTGCAGGGTGAGTGTGGCTTAGATGGGAACGACGTGTTCCACAGACCCTGGGGACCCATCGCAAAAGCTACTGATGGTTTCAACGGGACCTGGGAATCTTCATTTTCCTTCTAGACACGTATTTCCAGAAAGCTACTCTAAGCTTAGCGCTCTTTCCATACAGAGCTCTCATCGTGTGACTCGTGGCTTTGACGCCTTCTCTTTGTCCTTACCTCCGTGTCCCTCTTCACAGGACGCAGAGAAGACGCACGCAGCAAGCATTCTAATTGCTGGCTCGCATCTCACGGACTTAGGGCACAGGGTCGTCCGGCCAGAGGGAGTGTGCGCTCATCACGAGAGTGGGTTGACCACACGGGACGAGGGAAACCAAGGCCATGCTTCCGGGAGAGGGGTGCGTGGGCCACAGGGTGCTGGGCGCCTGCACGTTTTAGAAAATTCACCTCACTCTACTGCTGCCTCTGTAGAAAGTTCAAGGAAGACACAGAAGCAGAGGAAAGTGTGCAGTGGAGCATTTGAGGACCCGGGCTTTGGAGACAAACGGCTCTGGGTTCAATTCTCAGATCAGAGGAGGAGCCTTTTTGAGCCTCAGCGTCCACTTGTATACTGGGAACAACACCTCTTTCACCGAATAGTTGACAGTTTAAATGGAATAATGTACACACTGTGCTTAGAATGTGTCTCCACCACAAAGTTACATTTAGTGGTAACAGATCTTGAATTAATTTCCATATAAAGACAGCCCAGAAGTTGCTATTTTGTCTTCTAAACGGTAACTTAAAAATTATTTTCTTTTCTCTCTTCGTTCACTCCCTTCCTTGCTCTCTCTTCCCTCCTTCCCTCTCACAGAATTCCAGGGCTTCTAGAGCTTCTCTGAAGATTCCCAGGGTGTCTACCTTGTTTTATCATTCCTTGTTCTGAGCGTGTAGGGTGCCGCTGGGATAGAATGAGAGGGTTTTTACAGAGAGAAAAGGTCCCTTACTGCCAGTATCCTGAATTATTCAAAAGGCATAGGAGGAAAAAAGGTTGCTTCCTTTGTATCGCTAATGATACCTTTTTAGGAAAAATGTAGATGATCAGTTAAGGCAAAGGCTAAGTTTTAAAATAATAATAATAAAAAACAACCTTTGTGTTTTGCCACATGGTAATGTAGGAGATGCTGGAGGGAAAAAGCCTGCCTGTTGGTTGAAGCTCCAAAGCTACACTGTTGGATGATGTTTGCTGTGGGTGGGTTGCCCCTCAAGATGCTAAATCAAGAAATATTTGGTGATACTCGGAAAGGCTCCTAGGTCCCACCCGGGAAGTTCCTGTTCATGGCCTTGTTCTACAGCCTACTGCTTACAACACAGAAACGCTCTTTTCTCGGGCTTGGTTTGTGTAATTATCAGACAATCTGCGTAACTATCATATTTATGCCTTAAAAATTTTAAATGGTACTTCATTTCCGTAAGTAGCATTCACACTCAAGGCTATCCCATCTTTGATTCTGAGCACATCCATGTTTCGGGGTCAGACTATTGAAGTTCAATTACTGGGAATGCCAGGGAGTAGTTCGTGCTGAGTTGGTGGGTATTTACTGTCTATGTTTTGAAATCAGATCTAGTCGGCTGTTCAAGGTCATGGGTCCTGTTTATAATGATGTGATCTGGGGAGGAGGGTGTCCATGACTCAGAGTATGTGTGTTCTATAGCTGTTAGACTTTAAGTTAGGAAAATGATTGTGTAAGTAGAAAAAAATCTGACAAGTGTTAACAGAATTCCTATTAGGATGAAGAATGCATTGACATTGTATCAAATACAGACACCAAAAATCCCATGTGGTCTGGGATTCATGTCCGGGGTGACAGGTGGCTGACCTGAAACGGGACCGGCCAGCACGAAGATATTTTTGGGGGGAAACTTGACAATAAAAAAGAAGAGATGCCAGATTTCAGTCGCTCTCAGGAGGCTTCGAGCCACGGGAGCTTTGCATCAAGCAAAAGTCAAAACATGGCTTGGGAGAAATGAATACGGCTTAGGTTAAAGTCAAGTACACAGAATGATGGGCAAGAGCTTTCGGATTTCTCTGTTGGTGGATTCTCCTGTAATTATATCCTTAATCCACCCGCCAGACTCCTGGCAGGGAGGGATTTGGTGAGCCAGCTGGGCAGGACACCATACGCTGCCGCCTTCGAAGGTCCCTGCATTTGCAAGTTCAGCTGCTGCCCGACTGAAAACGCTGGCTCTTGGGCCCTCCTCAGGTCATGCCACACACTCGTGCTTTTTCAGGAATTAACAGAAAAAGAGAAGCAAAGTCAAACACACAGAAACCGAACCCCACCTCTAACTCTGCTTACTTTTACAAACCAGTTAGTGAATTAGGAGGACTCAAATTCAATCCAAGAGTGCCCCCCGCCCCCCACTTGTTTAGAGCAGAGGCTTCAGAATATCCAAATGGCCTGGGATCATGACGGGGATGGGCTGTGGTATGGACGAACATCAGAGTCCCTTACGGTTGTGAGAGAAGCACTCTGGGCCTGACTAACGTCTTCCTTCACTCCCTGACACTGAAGGGTCCTGACGCTCTGATCCCAGTGACCAGCTCACTCCCTCGGTAAATTAATATATTCAGGGCCCTAAGGTTTATTTGTGGTTTATCTGTTGGTATCAGTTGTTTATTCAGTCAACAGATATATGTCTAAAAGTACCAAGTGTGCCTCTAAATTGGGTAGCATTTGAGTTACATCTGACGCACTTCCTGCTTCCTGCTCTCCAGCAGCTGGGGGGGCACAGGGCTGGCCCCCACTCCTCGCCACCGTCTCTTCTCCCCCACTAACAAGTGTCTGGTGATCATTTGTTGCCAGGGACTCCGCACTGGGGGCTGGGTGGAGGCGAAAGACGTCAGAGAGCTGGACCCAGAGGTTCCCCGAATGTCATCAAGAGGCTAACGGGGGACTCATGTGAGATTTCCCAGAAGTGGAAAACAGGTCATCATGATTTTCCAGAAACAGGTCATCCCTGTTTCAATGTGGCCAGTCTCCATAGCAACCGTAAGAAAACCAAGCACATCCTTGTCCTCGCCCACAGGAAGAACTTCCATGGTTCCATGGGCTGATTCTCCGCCAAGGAGGCAAAGTCCCCCAGGGCTCACCCCGGGGACATGTGGGGAACCAGACCATGTCCCCGAACTTGGTGAATAAGGACCTCAGGTGGAGGAGGGCGGAACAGGGGCACGAGATAAAGCAAGCATCCAACACATGGCACCCTGGACCCCATGCTCGAAGCTTTCGTTACCACTTCCTCCTTTCAAGTTCTCCCTTCAAGCACCTGCTTCCTTTCTCTCCAGGGGAACAGCCAGAATCTTGCTTCTGCCACCGAAGACACCTACGATGTGCCTTGTATCACGTACGATGTGCCTTGTATCACGTGCGATGTGCCTTGTATTAAGAAGTGAAGGAGATAACTGAACGGTGAGGCAGTGCCGAGGGGTTGAAAGAGAGAACGGGGCCGGCAGAAGGAAAACACCATTCTGACTGACAGCCAGGTGGCAGTAGACGCTTGAGACTCAGTTTCCTCCCCTGAAGTAAGGAACTAATCCCCCACCTCCACTGGAGCCCAGGGGAATGCGGGGAAGATCAAGTGAGCTCTGTGAGCACACGGCACGCTGCACATGCGAGCGGTGGCTCAAGGAGAGAACTGTTACTAGGTTAGTGTGTAAACTGAAGATTTATCAAGGCCACATGAAGGGAGGACAGGGTGAGGGCTGTCACATGTGTACAAGTCAGAGCACATTAGTGCATCCTTGTGCTGGAGGACAGCTCCCGGCACCCTTAGGCAATGCTTGAGGACCACGCTGAGGGTGTTGCCTGGGGGGAGAGGACTGAACCAGCAGTGACCTGGAGGCCAGGGAGAGACCATCCCGTGGCCACAGCTGTAAAACATGAGGCTCCGGGGGCGCCTGGGTGGCTCAGTCGGTTAAGCATCCGACTTCGGCTGAGGTCATGATCTCACGGTTCTTGGGTTCGAGCCCCATGTCGGGCTCTGTGCTGGCATCTAGCTCAGAGCCTGGAACCTGCTTCACACTCTGACCCTCCCCTGCTCACGCTGTATCTCTCTCTCTCTTTCTCAGAATAAATAAAACATTAAAATATTAAAAAAAAATCCCACAAAACGTGAGGCTCGGGCTGAGGCCCACATCTTCTGAGAGAGTGAGAGAAAGTGTAAGAACAGCTTGGTTATAGTTCAGGGAAGCGTGAGAGCTTCCACTCCTCCGAACTTCATAGCAGTGAATCACAACAAATATAAACGAGCTAAAATGTGATGCAGACCAGGCTGGGACACCTGCTGGTTCTTTTAGGGTTTTTTGTTAGGGTTGGACGAGGTGGACCTCTCAGGTGAAAAGCTGGCTCCAGCTGCAGAGCTCAGCCTGACACAGCTGAGGTCTAGGATGGTACAGATACCAGGGGTGACGCGGATCTGCATATGGGGATCTCTGCCTGCCACCGACATGCCTGGGCCCCTGCATCGACTAAGCATTTTCGGGACAACCACAGGTGCCAGCCACAGGGCTGGGTACTGAGGACACAGATGGGGGCCTGCCCTCCTGGAGCCTAACAGCACAGGGCCCTGGGCTCCCCAGGGTGGACTGGACCTCCAGACAGACCCGACCTTCCTGCCAGTGAACCCGGGGCCCTCGTTTCTCTAGGTCACACGCTCTAGGTAAGATAACCCAATTTTGCTTTGCATTTTGTTAGTCAAAACCAGAACGCACTGCCTGACAAATGGGAGTCCTCATGTGGGTAGTGGGAGAGAATATTTGAACCCAGAACTAGTCTAGAAACCCCACGGCACCTGGAGTCAGGGGTGCAAATCCCCTGTGTTTGCACTGTTCCATAGCCTCAGGTAGGCATCTGATGATCACGCTGTCACCTTGGAAACCAGAGGGAAAGACCACAAGGAAAGGTGCTGCCCTCAGGAACTGGGAAAGGTGAGGGGCAGGGAGCCTGCCGGGGGCAAGCGGGGGCAGAGCAGGGAGCTGAGGTATCCACTCACTGGAGGCTTTTCCCCAGGAAACAAAGGCGCCCTATTTCGCAGGAGAAACATGCACGAAGCACCCAGATCACAATCATTTGCATCGATGCTGCCCATTTCACAAAGGGGCTGCAGCCGGGACGGAGCATCTGCCTGGAACACTGTCTGAAGGAAGTAGCTTTTCTCAGGGACAAAGGAACCCAAAGGGGAGTTCTTCTCGAGCTCAAGATGCAATTTGTTGCTTTTCCTCGGCATCTGCCTCAAAAAAGTGCTGATCTGACTAGAAAGGAAAAGACAGCATCTTTATGGTGCAGTAACACGGCTGGGAGAGAGTCTTAAACCACTCCTGGTGACATCCGTACAAACATTTCCTGCAGTGCGGTCTTCAAAAATGATACAAGGCAGATGGCATGATATTTGTCTTCTATCCTTTTCTAGGAAAAGGAAGCAGCTAACCCCTGCTGCGTCCTCCGGGGCCTGTGGAGGGGAGGCAGAATCAGCCTCACTTGTCCCTGGGGTGGTCGCGTGTCCCTGACTCCCGGGGCCGTCTAGCGTGGCCTCGGTCCCGCTATGATTACTAGCCACACTGCCTTTCACCCTCGAAAACATACCAGTCTCAACACGTGGCAGGGTCACTCCAGGCTGAGACACAGAATTCTAGAACGAACTTCAACATTCCTGGGGCGTTTAGGAGCTTTGCTCTGTGTGGAAGAAATGCTGGCGACCCCTCTGCATCTATCAGCTTAACATCGAGTTGGCTGGTAAACACTGGCTCAAAAGCCAGCTAACATGTTGTGTTTCCAGTGCCTTCTCTGATCCGCTGGCCTGCATGGATTCTTTCCCAGCTGTGTCCCCACAAAAACTTCCCACTTATCCACACAGTATGGACTTTTGCACACCTAGTTCCCCTTCAAGGTCAAGGACGGTGGTTGCATTTGTTGTTCCACAGCACCTGCAATGTCTGGTGCACACAGAGCTTCGACAAACGCCATCAATGCCACGTGAGCACGCCTGGCCCAGGCTGTGGTAGCAGCAGGATTGAATTAATCCAGGGAATTTTAATCGGAGGTGTTTGTTGCCCACGTCTTGGAAATGCAGGCAACTCTTCATGTATGGAGAGCCTCAAAGATTTGCAAGAGACCCATTAGAGATCAGGCGGATTTAGTTTTGTTACCCACCAATCTGGCTGCACCAGACCACCTGGTGATGGGGAGGGAACCTGGGATTTCCAGGCAAGTCACCCCAGTGCCTACCAGACTAATCTTGAATTAGTAAACAGCTTTCTCCCTACTAAGAAAGAGCTGAGGCTAAGAGGCCCTTCTTCAGATCACTTCACATCAAACTTCCATCAGTTGGATCATAAACGATAAGGGTGCTGGGGCAGAAGAAGCAGCAAGGGTACATCCTCCTTAAAAGTCATTCTCAAGGGTCTGAATTAAGACATTTAATGGGCAAACTCCATCGTCTTTCTGCCTGGCGATTCCTGGCACATGTCAACTTCTTGGCAGGACTCTTTCCGCATTTCCCTAAGAATCTAGAAAGGTTCAAAAAGTACAGGTAACCGGACTGAGGTCCAGGCTCAAAGGCAGCCAACCTTGTAAGGAAACCAGCGTCTTTTTTATGAACTGTGACTTCACTCATGACGAAAGCCCAATTCCCTGCAAAAGAGACTATACTGTCCAAGAGCTCCTATAGTGTCCAAGGAGCTTGGAGAAGATGAAGATGTGCAGCCACTGCCACCTCTCCCCCCTCCACCGCTCCCCTCCACACGGACAGTCTTACAGGCTTTGCCTCTTCAGCTGGACTCCCAATTGCCAGAAGGACGCAGGTCTTCATTGTGAAATGTCTTCCTTACCGACGGCCACTTCCTGACGACGTCTGCTCATCTGCAAGGACGTGCTGGGACACGTGGTTGGCGATGTGGACCCTCTGCTATCACCAAGCACTGGTGAGCAGGAGTGGGGTGCGGGGCTCTGTGAGGAACGACTCGCTGTTGCGCAGCGGCTCACGCCTCACGCAGGAGGGGGGTTCCAAACCACAGCAGTCACTTATTTGGACATAGAAAAATTTTCCCCCCTTAGAAACAGTATTAATGATGCTTAGGTCCCTACAGTGTCTCATAATCCATGGAACCCACGCGCAGGGCACTGAATGCCATTGAGGGGGATCTGTGGCCTGACATGAGCCTGGCCGAAGGTTTCTGCGGCGTGGCAGCCCCTGGGTGCGGGCGGACGCCAGCCTCTGAGTGGGCAGGTCAATGTGCCGCGTCAGGTACTTCACGCTAAGGAACAGTTGTGCGGGATTCTGCTTTAGAATTCTGGAAGCATCACCGAGGGAGGGGCCCGTGAAGTGAGCTCTAAAAGGACTCTTTTCTCTAACAGTTAAAAGAAATATACCAAAGGATGCATAAGGGGTAAGTTATTAAGCTAGTAAGAAGGTGCTATAAAGATGCAGTGTTGATTCAATAATTTAGAACAGACTGGTATAAGATTTCTAAAGCTCACAAAACACTGCTGGCTTTTGGTGGCAGCCAGCTGCCTGGGGTGTGGGCCAACGGCTCCTTTACTGAACAGCCTGGGTGAGGGGGTCCCAGGGAGGCCCCCAAAGGGCCCCGATGGAGGGAGAGGGTGGGTCCCATGGTGAGACTGTGCCTTCACCTCCCCGGACCCGGTCCAGGGCCTGGCACCGCCCTCTCTATGGCTTCAAGAGGGAGGGAAGAAGAAGGAAGGGGGCGCAGAGGCATCTCGCCGGGTGCCATGACAGTGGTGAGCACTCAGCAGGGGGCGGCAGCCTGTTACCTGGACCCACAACAGCATGGACTCCTCCTCAAACCCTCAGCCGGCACGGGTGCCATTCGGCATCGCCTGTGCCTCAGTTTCCTTTGTAGCCCCTGACCTCCTCCTTGGATACCTCGGGGGCAGACAGCTTTCAGGATTCAGATTCTTTTTCAAAAATTTTAAAGACAACATGTTATGTCAATCATGTATAATGAACACCCCCACAGGGGTCTGGGGGCCACACTCCATATTTAAACCCATTAATATCCTCTCGAGCAAGACGTATGGATATTAATTACCCTAAGTATGGATATTACCCTAAGAAGGACTATAAACGTCCTCACAGCAGTTCAATTTTTGCCCCCGTGTGAGTTTCAGCATGAAGCTATAAAACTTTGGAGTCTCCTGAGGCCTCCGGACTGAGCATTTTGCTTGTCCTGGGGGCATCTGGGCACGTTCGGATTATGCCTTCCTCAGCAGCTCCACTACCACTCCCTCCAGCACCAACAGACAGAAGTGGATTCGGAAGAAACGGGAGGGCACGGCTGTCAAGGGGTAAAGAGCGTCCGAGGCATTACTTCCTCCGGGATCACCCGGGGAAGCATGGTCAGCTCTCGACCTTAATCTGTACAGAGTCGGCATGATTCACGCACTTAAGCAAAAGCTACGGCAAGGCGGTGGGAACGAATGCAGCCAGAACCCCTCCCCGGAGGTCAGCGCCACCCCAGCCTTCCCTGGTGGAGAGGACGGTACACCAGCACCCCGTCTTACATCCGCAGGCCTTTTGCTGACTTCGGAGCCTGTCTGCCCGTGTTCCGGGGCCCTTCACTGAGCGGTGTGTGCGGCAGGTGGCACACGGAAGCCGTGGCCTCCTCTGATGCGAGGAAGCAGCTGACTGGGAGAGGCGGCCACGTCCTCTTGGTCTCGGGGTCGGGGCGAGGTGAAGCCGGGACAAGCCCCTGGATCCTCAAATTCTCCACCACCCACCACCCGCACCACCCTCGGGGCTGTGGTCCCACATCGGTTCGGCCCATCTCCAGTCATGCAACGTGGTTTGCGTGACCTTGGTCAACTGAGGTTTTGGCGACGCCTCGCCTCCACTCTCCCCTTCTTGGGAATTTGAACGCCCTTCAGGCATCAGGGCCCGGAGACAACTAAGGAAACCAGATTCACTTCATTGAACCCAGGCTTCCCAAATGCATTTGAATCTGGAACCCTGTGGGGCAGATCTCCCATCAGCATCGACACTCTGGGACACTGACTAGAGGCAAGGTCAACTGTTGAATTTGCGCTTTTACGTAGACTTGAGAGCAGCTTATCCATCTGGAAAGCACCTCGAAGACTGAAAGAGAATCCACCATGAGTATCAGAAGACCCTAAGGAATCTATTTCTCCATCGTCTTTCTTTTCCTCCTCTACCTCCACTGCCGGGCTCCCTCCGGCCACGCGCTGTGTGCTCACTGGATGGACAAGCCTGAGCAGGCTCTACTGCTCTGAGGCCCAGCACCGAGTCATTCGTGGTGGCACGAGAGCACCCCCTCCAGGCCCGATGCCCTCACGGGCGTCCTCTGTTGGTGTAGATCCTGCTGGCCAACAGGTTCAATGAGGAGAGCGGAACTCAACTCCCTGCTCTCCGCCAATTCTCCTTCCCAACTCAGCACAACCTTTTACGAGCAAGGCGACAGGGGGGCAGATTTAAAGTCAGCTGAAGTCATGCCTTTGCACTCCGGTTGCCCTCTGGAGTTGAACATATGTACGTGGTAGGAAATTCTAGAAATTCTGAAGTCCTTGGTCAGGTGGGAGAGTTGGACCAAGTGTCCTTGGCAGAAGATCAGTTTCATGAGCTGTGACGAAGTGACACTCATTTGGGCAAATCCTGCCCCCGAAATTGTGTGAGATCCCTCGGCACGAAGCATTTCTCAAGACTGGCGTGATCAGGTGGGACGAGAAAGCAGCCCCAGTGATCTCCAAATTCTGGTTGGGAGTGTGAGCTTAGCCCAGCACCAGCGATGCTATCAAACAGGGAAACACTGAAAAGACGTCCTGACACCCGGCCAGGCTGCAGTGCTCGGGAGCAGTGCCAGCCCCTGCCTTCCGTCTGACTTTATATGTGGAGCGCGTTCCACAGCCAGGACCTGCAAAGGCATCCTTCTGAGCACACGGGGCCTTAGACACCCTACAACCCCCATAGCTCTCCGCTTACAGAGCCTTACTTAGGATTACTTTTAGCTCTAGGTTTTTGGCTGTCAAATAACAGAGATTAAGAGTCATAATGGAATTCCACTGATGAGAGCTAATATTTCTCTCTCACTCCTCGCCAGGAGCTGTTCTAGGTGCCGTACACACGTGACTTGTGTAATCTGCACAACAGCCTGCTCAGGGAGGTGCTATCATCACTCACAGCTTACAGCCGAGGACAAAGCACAGGGAAGGCTAGTAAGCTGCCCAAGGCGATGCAGCTGGTAAGAGAGGAGAGCCTGGACCCACGCTCACGACCTGGGCCCCTAACATCGGCCAGGGCTTTTCAAAGTCCAGCCCTGAAACTGCTTGAAGACCTTCAGTGGCTATGGCACAGGTGTGTGAATTCACCCAAATGTTGTTGGGTTTTAAGAGAATCAGACAGGCTGGTTAAGATTAAGTTTACGAATCAATGCCTCGGCAGATAAGAAGGGTTTTTCTAGGAAGAATTTCTTTCTTTTTAAGTTTATTTACTTTGAGAGAGAAAAGTGCAAATAGGGGAGGGGGAGAGAGAAAGAGAGAGAGAGAGAGAGAGAGAGAGAGAGAATCCCAAGTGGGCTCCACACATGGAACCCATGAACTGTGAGATCAGGATCTGAGCTGCAGTCAGATGCTTAACCAACAAGCCACCCGGGCGCCTTATAGGAAGAATCTCTTTTAATAGTTCGTGAGACAAAGCTATAATGGAATTTTATCAAGAACACAGGTTTACTAACTTGAGAACAACAGCTAAAGTCATGCAATGTGTATCCAAATTTAATACATTAACTTGGATCTGAGAGGTGGCCAGGTGTGTGCGTGTCAATCTTACACTGTAGGTCAGAGAGCAGGTGTAGACAGAAGCAGGCAAGCCTCTGCCGCTAAGAGGTCCAGGTGCCGAGGAACCCCGGTGCACATAGAGTATTCTGGTCTTTCCTCACAACAGTGCAAACCACCACTGTCTTCTCCTAATCACGTACCTTGGCCAAGTGATTTCTCCTTTCCTGATCGGGATCCCCACGACTGTAAGACACAAGGGGGCAGGCCAAGTCCAAAACCCACTCGGAGAGGTCAGAGGGGGTCGGCTCTAAAGAGAAGCCAGCCATCGGCCTCCGAGGCAGTGCACCAGGCTGCACACGTCTGAGGCAGCGGGGGGCCAGTGTGCAACAAGTAGTGGGAGACTGACTGAAGGCCTACACTGAGGCAAGGAGCTGGGCCGGGAAGGACAAGGCACTACACGAGTAAGTACAGCAGGGGTCACGGTGGAAGATCGCGATGTTTCGGCCGGGCTCCGGAAGGTGAGCACTTGGAGGAGCCAGGTGGAGACCTGTCAGGTGCGCACCAGACACCAGGTGGGCAGGGGGCCGGGGAGGGCAGGTTGGGGGATGGCTCTGTCTTCTCAATGGCAGCACGCTGGGTTATAATAATTTATAGTTCATTAATTTTTTTAACGTCTCTTTTTGAGAGAGGGAAAGAGAGCGAGCGAGTGTGGGGGACAGACAGAGAGAGAGGGAGACACAGAATTCGAAGCAGGCTTTGAGCTGCCAGCACAGAGCTCGACGTGGGGCTCGAACCCACAAACTGTGAGATCACGACCTGAGCCGAAGTTGGATGCTTAACCAACTGAGCCCCCCAGGCGCCCCAAAACTTAAGTCTTTTAATGTTGTGACCCTGTGAACGCAGACAGACACATATACATGAAACACACAGTCTGACTCCTATAGCCTGGAATGCACTCTGGTATTTTCTGTTTCACCCTATTCTATTAAAAAAAAAAAGAGGTGCCTGCGTGGCTCAGTCAATTGAGTGACTTCGGCTCAGGTCACGATCTCATGTTCATGGGTTCGAGACCCGCATTGGGCTCTGTGCTGACAGCTCAGAGCTTAGAGCTGCTTCGGATTCTGTGTCTCCCTCTCTCTCTCTGCCCCTCCCCTCCTGTTTGAGCTCTCTTTCTCTCTCTCTCAGAAACAAATAATAAACATAAAAAAATACTGGTCTTCACCCACTGACCTGACTTCATGACCTACCCATGGGCCACAACCCACAGTTGGAAAACAGTCTTGTCTGATGAAATGCACTGAAAGATAAACCCTCCCGAGCTTCCATTGCTGATTGTACGTGTTATCATAAGGACTGGTTTCTCCAATAGAGTAAAACCTTATTTACTGGGGTCTCACTAATTTGAAGTGTATGTTGATTAGAAGAAATGCTCAGACGGGCGACATAAACGAAATGGTAGGATGAATATTAACCCCTTAAAGAAGGAAGGTTTGAGGGAGAAACCCAAAACACCCTACAATGAAAATGTATACACAAATAATTGATATGTTCGTTACAAAGAAGTCTTACTTATGCATTGAACCACATCACTTCTGGGAGGAATTTACTGGCAACACTGTAATTAGACACGTCTGAGTTACAGTATGATCAGGAAAGTAACAATACCCTATGTTTTAGAAAATATTTTCTAATTTGGAATTTGAAAAAGTCTATCACACAACCATTCAGTAGAATTGATACAGATGGGTGAAGTTCTACCGCACGAGTTTATAAGTGGTTTTAGGTTTGCCGTTCAGAAGGTGTGCTCACACTCCTATGAAAAGCCAGTCAGACGACGTGGGAGAGCAGACAAAAAAAAAAAAATCTAATTTCATGTGATCCCACAACAGTTAAGACAGGTAACTGGTTTTTTTGGTTGCTGTTTTATATTTATTTGTTTTTGAGAAACAAAGAGAGACAGAGCAGGAGCAGGGGAGAAGTAGAGAGAGAGACACACAGAATCTGAAGCAGGCTCGAGGCTCTGAGCTGTCAGCACAGAGCCTGTCACAGGGCTCGAAATCACCATCTGTGAGATCACGACCTGAGCCAAAGTCGGATACTTAACTGACTGAGCCACCCAGGCGCCCCTTTTATTTTTATTTTGAGAGAGAGAGAGAGAGAAGCAGAGACAGAGGAAGGGGCAGAGAGAATCTCAAGCAGGCTCTGCACTCTAAGTGTAGAGCCCGACGCAGGGCTCAAACTCACGAGCTGGGAAATCATGACCTGAGCCATGGTTGGACGCTTAAGTGACTGAACCACCCAGGCTCCCCAGGGCAATGTAACTGTTGCTCTAGGTTCAAGACCCAAACAGAACATCCTCCGGAGAGGAATGAGGTAAACAGGCAACGTGTTAACGAAGTTCCACCTCTGGGGCAGGTCTATCCCAGCCGGCTGCCCAGCTGTCTTCAGAAACCTCCCAGGGCGCAGGGCACAGGGCTGCACGTGGGGCTGTGTGGCTCTCTCGGGCCGGGTCACAGGCTGAGGGTCCCTGGGAGTTCCCCGCAGGGGACCGCAGGACTTATCAGAGTACTTTCTTTACAGGATCCGCATGCTAGGAAGCAGGCTGCGAGAAACGCTACACGAGGAGTGTGCTCCCAGCTCACACTGGCGTCGACAAAGCGGCGAATGTGAAATACGCTGACATTTAGAGCTACTTGTAATGAGTCTCAGGTGAGGCTCTCAAACGACACGAGCGGTCGTCTCTGAACTCAGTTTGTAGATGCTTTGCTTGGGTTCCTGCGGGCACTGGTTGCAAGTGAGCTCCTTCCAGCAGAATCAGCGCACCTGGGGGTTGGCCAGAAACGCCCCTTCTAGAATCTCCTAGATCAGAAACCATGGGGATCATGGTGGGGGGGCAGCCGGGGTCTCCCCCACCCCTGTGGGATGCTGACGTGACTCAAGGCTGAGAACCAGGCTGGGCTCTGAGGTGGCGAGGGCAGCGCCGAGCTTGTACTCCCGTCCACCTTCGGAAACACGTTAGGGAAAAGTCACTACCAATGCTGAGGAGATTCAGACGAGGAAACTGTTTTCAATCTGCATTAACACACACGCGCACACGCGCACACATGTACTGTAAACACTATCTCCCCGCCCCGCCCAGGCCCACCTAGAATATTTCCACCCTGAGGTCTCAGGTGGGACAGGGCAAGTCGGGGAAGCGCCCCGCGGAAGCCTTGACCAGCTTCTATATCATTAAATCCTCTGAACAACGTATTTCTGCCCCATCTCCCAGATGGGAAACTGAGGCTCAGGCCGTTGCCGGGATGCGGCCCCCCTGGCAGAAGGAGGTTTAACCCTGCCCCCCAGCCTGAGCTCACCTCACAGCATGAAGATGCCTCCGAGAAACCTGTCCCCAGAGTCGCAACATAGAACACTGAGTCCTGGAGGTCTGCTGAGGGGGTTACAGGTGACAGAAGGTTCTTGGTGAGATCAGGTCGGCTTTTATATCATGTCCTGAAGCCTCGTGGGGGTGGGGGTGCTCCAGAGGGTGAGGAGGGAGGGGAAGCGATACCATGACCCAGTGGTAGGCACGATGGGAGGGCAGGTGTGGGGGACATGGCCGGGGAAGGTCACATCTGGGGACACCTCGAGTGAGAACCCTGCACTGTCTTCTGGAGGTGATGGGGAGCCCCTCACCCTGGCGAGCTCTGCACCTGGTGCCTTCCCACTCGCCTGTAGTGTGGTCCTGGGGAAAGTCAGCTTAGACCCAGGCTTAGAGCCCAGACTCGGTCACCTTTCTGCACTGACTCAGCCTGTCCCAGCCTGAGTCCCTCCAGGGACCGCCTGCCTGTGGCCACGCTCTCAGGCTGGCCTTGTCCTCGGGGCTTCACCCCACTCCGACCCTAAAGCCCAGCAACACACCGAGGTTTCTAAGGAGGTGAGAGAGAGATTTTAAAAACACAACTTCCATGCTTTGTGGCTTTAAGGAGTTTAAGCAGCCCCTCCACCCCCCCACCCCCAGGTGGGGAAGCCCAGGCCCAAGCAAGGGTGCATGGCTGAGCAGGAGAGGGACAGGCTTCTGGCATTCGCTCAGGCAGCCCCCAGTGCCCAGGGCAGGGGTATGTGCCGGTGGCCAAGGGGAGGGCTCTCCCTGGGAGTGGGGGACTCTCACCGTCTGGGGGCTCGAACAGTGAATGTGGAGCAGAGAGGGGCTGCGGGGGCCAGTCGCCTCGGGAAGTGGAAGCTGAGCTGGACAGGGCCCTGCCGTGATCCGGAGTGAGTCAAGTCAGCTAGTTGTGTGATTTTTCTCTAGAAACATCCAGACTCTCTCTTACGGGCACAGAGGGCGCCGTGGGCACAGGACTCGGGGCTGGGGGGTGGCTGCAGGAGCCCTCCACCTCGGGTGCAAGGCGGGACGGAAGAGAAGCAGGTATGGAGGGAGGGGCACGTGGCGGTTAGTCTGTCCTGGGCAGCCACACGGGGGCGCCCCGCTGGCATCGGCGATGCTGGCCTGAAGCAGGGCAGGCGGCGAGGGCTAGAGCAAGGGATGGGGTTCGCCGTAACTCGTGGTCTGAAACGCTATGGGTGGGAAGGAGGCCATCCTGGGAGCACGTCGGAGGAGGGAAAGGACAGAGGGAAAATGCAATGTTGCTGATAAAATCACCATTGAGAGCTTCAATTGAAACATGAGCGAATGTGAAACTTAACCTCTTGGAAGTATTGGACATTGTCAAACGTGACATAAACCTGCCAGGGGTCCACGCTTCCGGGCCTGGGAGGGAGGGAGAGCGAAGGCTCATGCTCTCCTGTGCGCTGCGAGGGAGAGGTGAGGGCAGGCAGACCTAGGGGACGGCGGGGCTCACAGCAACCTGAGGGTCCCAGCTGCGGGCTGCACAGAGTCCCACCCTGCTTTGGCCTGAAGCTCATCTCTTTAGAAACCGGGGCTCGGGGAGATGCTCTTGGCCTTGTCTACTGTAATTCACACTCTGGGAGAGCTGTGCTGGCCACACTTTCTTACTCTTCTGGCATTTAAAATCCTCCGTACCCCTAAGGCACTTTGTCTTCTGCTTCGCTCTTGGGGCCTCTCCGTGCTCTGTCCTACAAGGGCTGTGTTCTGCCTTCCGACTAGCCCAGCACTAGCTGATTTAGGGTGCGGCGCCTCTTTCCGTCTTCATGCCACCCTCCGAGGGGGGCCTCGAGCCCTGCGGTGGTGCCTAAGCGATCTAGGGCATGATGGTCCCTCAAAGAGAGACAGTTTTGGGGAAACAGAGCACGGGCAGCCGGGAAGGACTCGGCAGGTGACGACCCTGTGCTAAGGGAGGGGCTGTTCCAGGCTGCACTGCAGCCCCCAGCGCTAAAGCCCGGACCTCAGAACATGACCGTGGCTGGAGACGGGGTCTTTCAAGAGATCATTTAGTTAAAATGAGGTCATCAGGGTGGGTCCTAATCCACTATGAGTGGTGACTTGATAAGAAGAGTCTGGACACAGATATGCACAGAGAGAAGACCAGGTGAAGACACAGTGGGGAGCCAGCCAGCCACCCATACGCCAAGGCGAGAGGCCTCAGAGGACACTGATACAGCCAGCACCTTGATCTTGGACTTTCAGCCTCCACAACCGCCAGGAAGTATATTTCTGTTGTTTATGCCGCCCAGTCTGTGCCACTGTGACAGCCTGAGACACTGATGCACAGGGACATCGAGCTTGGGTGTAGAGAAGTCAGGTGGGGGCAGACGCCGGGGGCTGCAGCAGTGAGGGAAAGAAAGCTCTGTGACAAAGGAGCTTGTGTGGGTCTAGAAGGATCGGTAGTTTGGGTGAGTGAGTAGGTGTGGCCTGCTCAGGCCCCAGGTTCAGGGATACGTGCGGGAAGAGCGGTCTTCACGGAAGGTTGGAGGGAGGGAGTTGGCTGGGCTACAAAGAACAAGCACCCACGGGACCGCCATGAGCCCAGCCAGGCAAGCGTACGGCTCGATACGTGAGCCTTGAGGTCTCGCCTGAAAAAGGCTCTTAACTTTCCCAATGATCAACAGCCGTCATCCACAAAGGGCCTTATCCTGTGCAGATGTGGGGTCTTTTCACCCTGCGAGGGGTCTTCATTTTTACCCCCATTTTACACCCAAGGAGCCCAAGCCCAGGCTCTAAGGATTTAAGGGTTTCTTCCACAATCACACAAGCAGCAGGTCACAAAGCTGGGAGGGAAAGCCACGTTTTGTGCCCCAAGCTGAGCTCCCTGGTTGCACGCCCCTGCAGAGGCGAGCTGAAGCCAGATGCGGGACGGTGCTGGGGAGAGCCATTCAGCGCGTAGCCATCATCGGGGCGGGGGCTCGGGTGGGAGGACAGGCATGCTCTCGAATGGGGAACCGAAACTGTCACTGAGGTCTGAGGGCCAGGCATCAGGGGGCGTTCATCGTGCGAGAGGAAGTCTCATCTGTCTGCCCATGCGTGTTCTCCTTACGTGTGACAATGACAAGGCAGTGAGGACAGGCAGCACGCAGCCTGGGAACTAAGCCGTGGGTTCTTTCCACAGTGAAGGCACATCTGGGGTTTGGAACTCTGAGCATCATGCCGACACCCAGGCCCTTGAAGAGCTGTCTGATGTAAACCTGACCTATGAGTTGAGACATAAATGTGCTCATCTAATGTGGCTTTAAGATGAACAGGATGAAGTTCTCTTAACTCAAGGGGCCCCAACACAGAAATTAGGGCACCCAAGAAATCAGGGCACCGGGTAAGGGGAAAACCAGCCAAGCAACCCTGTACCTCTGTTCTCATCAGCACCTGGTATTTAACATTCCCTTTCCTTAGGGATTTGGACAACGAGCTGCCGCTGTGTGGGCTGCACCCAGGACCCCATCTCACATTACCATTGCTGCAGGTGCCTTAAAACATCGTGCTGTTCACTACCACCTCAAAGTGACAGCAGCCATTAGACCTATTGTGAAATCTGGTTATTAAAATTTTAAAGGTAACTATGTGATAGTTTAAAATAATATTTTGATAAGTGCATCTCTTCTTTTTTAGGGCAAGAAAACCTGTAATATGAGCAAACAGAAAGTAAACTGGGAAAAAAGAAAGGAACGAATTTGAAAGGGTTTCAAGAATGAAGGAACAGACGTGCAGACATGCAGACTGTGGGGTCTCCCTTTGGGGGTCATGGGCCTCCCCACAGGACTTCCTGAAGTTGGGCCTTCAGTGTGGCTTCAGCCACCCACAGCACAGAGAAGGGAATGGGGGGGGGGGGATGGGGAAGACAGGTGCCGAGCGGCTGTTAGAGAGAGTGGGGAAGTCTCAGTGGGTGTCCCCGGTTTGCTCCTTAGAAGGAACATTCCAGAGCATTCATGGAGTGACAGGCATGGCTCTAAATACATCAGGAGTAACTTCCCAGCCCAGGTGCTGCTGATGCGCCCACCCACCTCTGGGTGATGCTCAGGTGGCCGTGTCCATGCCCTGTTCCACTCTCCCCATGGGACACAGGGTGGAAGCCTGACTGGCTGTGGGTTCCCATGGCAACAGCTTCTGACTTTGAGAAACTCTGGCAACTGGCTGTTGTCAGCCTGACCTGTGGGCCATTGGACAGGTAGTTCTTGAGGACCCCGGCAAATGTGCTTATAAAAATCTGCTGGGTTAGGGGCGCCTGGGTGGCTCGGTCAGTTAAGCATCTGACTTCAGCTCAGGTCATGATCTCACAGTTCGTGAGTTCGAGGCTCTCATGGGGCTTAGTGCTGACAGCTCACAGCCTGGAGCTGCTTCTGATTCTCTCTCTCTCTCTCTCTCTCTCTCTCTGCCCCTCCCCCACTCATGCCGTCTGTATCTCAAAAATAAATAAACAATAAAATAGCTGCTGGGTTACTTCTAGGTGAACAGCATCCCTTGAAAGCAATTCCCCGGAGTTCATCTAGGAGCGGAAAGAAGAAAAATGCTAAACATCGCCACAACCATCAGGAAATAAATGGGTTAATGAAGGTTTCTAGGCAAATAGGGTCAGCACTTAGAGGGCAAGGAGACAGGGCAGGCCCTGCCTTGTCCATCTTCCAAGGCCCCCGGCCGTGAAAACCCACCGTGGAATCTAACAGGGAGACCGCGGCGAGGTATTTATCACTTTACATGTCAGTTTGTCACATGTAACAATTAATTTGATCATCCCAAATTGGACCTGACATTAATCCTCTTGATGATACGGCAGCCTGGATTCAGAGAGATGCAAATCGTTTTCAGTGTCTCCAGCAGAGCATGTGAGTCCACCAGGGTTGCTCTCAGTAATTTCCAGACCTCCCGACTCAGCGCCCACCTCACAGTGACACTGGCTGACAGCTGTGGCCAATGTTAGCAAGCGTGGGGTCTCAGCGTGCTTACTGGTCGGTAACAGTTTCCGGAGACAACAGGGGATGGGGTGCAGGAGACACCGAGTGCCATCGATGGAGAATCAGGGAAAAAATGAGGCAGGGGGAAATCATGTCAATAGGGAAATAAAGTTCAATAAGAGAAATTGTGATTTATGAGGAACTTTTCAGGAACACATCAGTCATGCCAAGTAAACTCCCTCGGGAGTCTGCACGTCCCTGGGGAGCAAGAAGAAATCTTTTCTATCTTCCATTCCTCCCATTGCAGCTGCTAACGCTAAACCTGGCCCCTGCCGCCAGGGGGTCAAGCTGCTGGCTGCCACATCCCACCAGGCCAGTGCCACAGGGGTATACCAGTCACCCTAATGCCACAGGGATACACCAGTCACCCTAGGGAAACCTGCTGGGGAAACGTCAACATCTGCATGACAGCGCTTAGCCCCTCAGCAATACCCTGCTCACACCCACCACCCAGCAGCTAATGCTCACAGGTGGTTCTTTCATGCAATTACTATTCCCCACCACCGTTTAGACCGCAGTGAGGAAGGGGCCCACACAACCGAGTACCCATCGCAGAAGCTGCGTAGCAAGGCATTCAGTAATCAATGTACTGAAAAATCCTCTTTACACATCTTTATGCTTCTGGCCATTGGGGCCGCAAAGTTCTGGCCATTAAAAGGCATGGTCATCCTTCAGAACCATGTCCCTTGCTAAAACATCGATGATGAAGACACACAGGCAGATATATCGTACGTATCTGCTGCCTCGCCGGCCTCTGGGTGCCACAGACAGTCCCCTCGAAAGAATAAACAGTTTACAAAGGAAGGCTAAACATTTAGTCTCTCTAAAACAGCATTTCTGGTCACAAACTCTTAAGCTGATAGAAGAGAGAAGATACAGTATTGATAGCCCATTAGATCGAAACAGAAGACTATGTTACAAATCATGGAAAAGAATTCAGTAGCCCTTCCACATATATATGTATCTCCTCTCCTGGAGATAGAGTTTGAGTAGCAAAGCTTCCTCAGCTAGGGAGTGGTGCAGCCTGCTCAGCTCAGGTCTTCTACCTGGGGCCCCCTCGTCCTCGCTGGCGCTTTGTAAGAACATCTCAGTGGCTAAGGAACCATGGAAATGATACTCCACGCCTCTGGGTCACACTAACACGAGTATTGGTAAGGTCATGTCTTGGGGACTCTCAGGAAGAAAGAACAGATGACAAATGGAGACATATAGGAATGATCATTAAGAATACCCAGGCAAGAAATAAAACAAAGCAATGCTTGAGCACTTTTAGTAAAGGAAGAGACAGCATGCTACCATCCCTAATTAACACGTAGCACTTCGCAAAGAGACATTATACGGCAGGCTCTGGGCCAGATACAGAAGCCAAAGAATAAATGTGTGAAGCCAAGCTCCCGCCTCATTAAAAATCTTGGTCTGAGTTGGCTATACATTTTATTATACACCATTATCTTCATCCTCATTGTACTGCTGAGTTGTGACACCTTCAGTGAGTGTTGACAAAGAGCTCCCAAGGATACGTGAAAAAGAGACGGGTCCCTCTTGCTCCGCATCATCGTGGGGACTGTGCACTACCTGAGTGCATTTTCAGGGTGTTCATTTGCAAGATTATTGAAGCGAATACTGAAATACAAACGATGCATTGTTTGGGTGCAAAAAAAAACCATATAGCACTAAAGAAAACCTGAGAGATTTGTTCAATGAACCGTAGCGCGCACACAGTGCATTTCCTTGGGTTATCCTAAAAATGTCATACCGTAATTCTTAGTAAAAACTTTAAGAAGACTTAAAAGCACAGTGCCTTTAGTCCTGTTTAAATCTGAAATGACTCATCACCTACCCAGGATCGACTCTACCACCAATGCAACACAGAGGGCCTCACTGAAGACCTATCTGAGTCTCCAAGTTTCGCGAGGACTCACTTGTATTTTCTCGTCTCCTCCAGGGTCCAGCAAAGTCCCAGCCACAGAAGAGGAACTCCACAAATGGGTGCTTTTAGTTAGCTTCAAAGCCTACAGATATTCATTTCCCCTCATTCTGTTTTCATCATAAAAGTCCCACGAGACAAAAGACTCATCTACAAATGTCATGCTATGGATGAAGAGAGACAGGCCTGGAAGGTTAGTGTCATAGCTGGGACGACGCAGGGGCCACGGGTCGGGACTCCGGGAGCCCGGGCTCCATCCTGCAGTGCAGCCTTTCCCTAGCCAAGCTGCTTCATGCACAGTCAGGCAGACAAGGGAAGGCTGAGCCTAGGAGACTGTATGTCCCTAAACTACTTGGTTTCATGGTCATAAACATGGTCTAGGATCAAAAAAGAAAGCTACGAAGACCAACAGATACACCAACAGACGAAACACTCAGCCTGAGTTGGGTCAAACTCAAGCTTCAAGTGGAAACATTTCTCTTTCCTGATTCTGTTGTCCCCTAAGGGATGCCAGCTCAGTGACTCAGAGGGAGGAGCCCTGGAGTTCATGCCCAGGCTCGGGTTTCCGGTACCTCCCATCTGGGGATCACAGCCACAGAGGCGCAGAGTCCGGGGCTCTGAGCGCCCAGAAGAGGCCGGGAGATCTGTGGACGCTTGCAGCCCTGGGCCTCCTACCCCCTCCTCTCTCCGCTTCAGCCCCCGACCCAACAAAGGCAACAAAGGCATTTCTCGTAGAAATCCACTGCCCAGGCTCAGCCTTGCTAGAGCTGGAAAGAGTCGACATTGGTTCCTATCTATAATCACATTTGGGCAAAATGAAAACAGATGCTTCCATTCTTTAGCAGTATTTGTTTTGGGCCCATGTGGGCACCACCCTTCCCATTTAAGGCTTTTTATTTCTTTTTTCCACTTAAAGTCATAATGAATTTAGTAGCCGTGAGTCATCGGTTTCACCTCGACCCTGACTTCCTCTTATTTGTGCTTTTTTTGGTCTGATTTCCTCCCTTTGCTGACTTTAGGCATCCCCCATCTATGGTTTCTGAAATCAAGACGGACCTGGGCTTGCTGCTCTGTGTCTCCCACGCACTGGGCCGGGCGCTTCCGAGGCGGAGGGTCATTTTCCCGGGCGCTTCCGAGGCGGAGGGTCATTTTCCTGGCTCTGTGGCTCCTGTCATAGAGGCCGCAGCACTTGCTGGAGCAGTGCTGCCATTATTCAGGCTGAGGGAGTGGGACGTGCCCTCGTTGGGGGCCGTGCCGCTCCGGCACCGAGCCCCGTTCAGCATCGAGCTTGAGCTGACAGCTGGGGTCGGGGAAGAATCACATAAACTCCTTCTTAAATGAGCTGGGACGGAAACCAGCATCTGGCAATACGATCCTAGTGTTGCAAACACGTCTGTGAACTTGAAAATTCAAAGTAAAAACTTAGGCTCTCTTTTCAATAATTGCTCCCAGACTCTTTGGGGGAAACAGGGTCAGTTGCTGGAATGTAACTGCTGGGCAGCAGGGGGGTAGGTCTTCGGAACAGGATGGATTTGGACTCAAATCTTACCTGTGTCATTTCCTGTTAGGATGACCTTGGGCATCTCAGCCCTTCTCAGCTCATTTCCGCATCCATAACATGAGAAACCTGCTCCCCTTTGTAGGCGGTGAGGGCAACGTAAGACGAAGTATATAAAGCACCTGGTCTAACGGGGGCTTGTATTTATCATTACTTGGCTGTCTGACTTTCTAAATGACGCTAAATTGCGTGTTTGATAGCAGGGACAGTCTTCTGAACTTCTTATTCTCCAGGGCCCAATGAAGATGGGACGTACCATACACTCAACAGGCTTTCCAAATAGATGAAATTCCCATAAAAATGTCTGACAGATATGAGGTGCCTGGGTGGCTCAGTCGGTTGAACATCAGGCTTTCAGCTCAGGTCATGATCTGACAGTTCATGGGTTTTAGCCCTGAATCGGGCTTTGCACCAGGAACTGCAGAGCCTGCTTGGGATTCTCTCTCCCGCCTCCACCCCTCCCACCCCCACCCCACTCTGCCCCTCTCTCGCTGGTGCTCCCTTTTTCTCTCTCTCAAAGTAAATAAACAAACATTTTTAAAAAAGCCCACTATACAGTTCTCACTTACACTGTCTCTCTTCTCCTGTCTGGAGTACTCCTAAATATGATGCTCAATTAGGAAATTATAATTATTTATAGATAGCGAAAGGGTAAATTATTCATGTAACATTAAAAAAATTTTTAAGTTTATTTAGTTTTGAGAGAGAGAAAGAGAGAGAGACAGAGCATGAGTGGGGGAGGAGCAGAGAGAGGGAGACACAGAATCAGAAGCAGGCTCCAGGCTCTGAGCTGTCAGCACAGAGCCCAACGCGGGGCTGGATCACATGAACCGTGAGATCATGACCTGAGCTGAAGCCAGACACTTAACCGACTGAGCCACCCAGGCAACCTTCATATAACATTTTTTACGTTTTACGTAGTGTTAACACATTTCTGAGAAGCATATAGACAAGCCGCATCCCCCGGGAGCCTGTGAGGAATGGGGTCTCGGGCCCCACCCCAGACGTGCTGACACGGGATCTGCATGCCCAGGGCATTCGTCAGCCTACTGAAGTTTGAGAGCCTCTGCCCTCTCCTTGGTTGCAGGAGACAGGCTATGGGATGGTGACGGCGCTGGCGGGGACTCGGGAGACCAGGATTCTGCTGGCTGCTACTCAGTAGCCTCAGTCGTTCTGCTTGGCTGAGCAGCAACGGTAATCACAGCACCGTACACGCTTCTTCCGTCCACTCCCCGCTACATCCGGAACTGTGAAGGGTCAGGGTTTTATCTCACTTGTCAGTTAACCCATTCGCCGGCCGCAGCGTGTGTGCACCTGCACGCACACACACACGGAAGGCACAGGCCTCTGGGACAACTGCACAGATGACGTAATACTCAACGGTGACAGACTGAGAGCTTTGCTGCGAAGATCAGAAGACAAGGATGCCTGCTCTCAAAACTCCTATTCCGTTAACGGTACTAGAAGTCCTGGCCGAGCAATCAGGCAGGAAACAGAAATAACAGGTTTATAACTCAGCAAGGAAGAAGAAAACGGTCTCTGTTTATAGATGATGTGACCTTAAATCCTAAAGGCTACACTGAAACGTGTTAGAAGTGATAGACAAATTCCGTAAAGATGCACGATACAAAATCAATAGACAGAAATCGATTACCTTTCTAGTCACAAACAACAAACTAGCCAACAAAGAAATTTTTAAAAATCCCATGTATGATAGTCTCCAAAATAATAAAATATTTACGAATACATTTAACGAGGGAGGTGAAAGATCTATATGCTGAAAACTAGAAAACACTGACGAAAGAAACTGAAGAAGCAAATCCATGGAAAAATAGCCTGTGCTCATGGATTGGAAGAATTAGTACTGTGAAAAGGTCCAGACCACTCAGAGCAATCCACAGATTCAATGCAATCCTTATGAAAATTCCAGTGACATTTTTCACAGAAATAGACAAAACAATTCTAAACTTGGTATGGACTCACAAAGACCCCAAAGAGCCAAAGTAATCCTGGGAGAGAAGGTCAAAGCCGGAGACATCACACTTCTTGATTTCAAACTATATCACAAAGCTATTGGAATCAACACAGTATGGTACTGACACAGAAACAGACACAGACCAACGGGACACAGTCAAGGGTCCAGAAAGCCGCCCGCCCCAACACACTCACTTAAAATGCTGGGGGAAACATTCAGACTTAGCCCAAGGGACACGCAAAAAGGGCGATGAAGAGCTCTGGTGGCCTAACACTCGATTTGTTTTGCCTTATTTTCCAGAGCTTCAAGGAAATGAGATATAAAGAGATGATGTTTAGAGCTGTAGATTCTGGGGTCAAGAAATTAAAACAGTGATGCTTATGTAGAATCCTTTTTAAAAAATATTTATTTTGAGAGAGAGAGCGCGCGCGTGCACTCTCAGACACACGTGAGGGAGTGGGGGAGGGGAGAGAGAGGGAAAGAGAGAATCCCAAGCAGGCTCTGCACCATCACTGCAGAGCCTGATGAGGGACTTGATCTCATGAACCTTGAGATCATGACCTGAGCCAAAATCAAGAGTTGGATGCTTAGCCAACTGAGCCACCCAGGTGCCCCCGGATGTATAATCTCACTGATCTATGAACGTTCTTTAGAAACCCGACCTGCCAGGAAGTCCAGGTAAATGGGTGTCATCACCACATTCCTACCTTCCAGTTAGTGGGAACTCAGGAGGAACATATCTTGCCTGAAGATAGGAATTTGGGGCCATGACGCACAGCACGGGGTAAGCACTCTGCAGCATGCTTTTGCGCAGCCCTGGAGAGATAAGCCTGCAGGTGGAGCCCTGATGCCAACGTGAATGAAGAGAGGAAAGAGACAAAGAGAGGAAGAGGGAATGGGGAGACAGTCAGCCCAGTCTTCTCTCCGGCATCAGCCACATCACTTCCTTTGCCTTTTTCAAAATGCTCATTTACACCATTCCCCCTGACTCAGACTCCCCATGTTTCTGCCTATCACAATTCTATATATGCTTCTAGGTTCAACGAATATCAACTTTCCCATGTTAATTAACAACATTCACGTTGTATTAATTGTCCTAATTTTTCTGTCAAGTCACAGAACTTAGCCAACATCGCAGGAGGGCAGTCGCCCTTTCCCCACAAAGCGGGTAGGTCTCAAGGCTCAGAACTAGTCCATCACGTCCACTTTCTACTGAGGCCGTGTGTGCTGAAAGCTAACCTTTTGCTTTAGAGGCAAAACTATTCCGGAGGAGAAGAATTAGTACTTCTGGAACCAACTTAAACCTTACGCTCAACTGCCGTCTTGGAAAGTAGGCGCCCACATCAGACCTCGTTTCTGCTCTTAGTGGTCCTTCCCTTCATTCCCCACCTCCTTCGACACCCCCAGCAATTGCTTCTCTGAATTTAGTCAGACTGGCCGAAGGGGCTCTAAATCCCATTGTCATTGTGCCGAGAGAGACTGCCGTGAAGACAGTGAATAGATGTCATTTAAGCTCTAGTCCTGACGTGTAAATTCAAAATTATCTAGGATGCCAGGTTAGTGGTGCCAGTCCACCTGCTGGACAGACTCCTGGAATACCACAGACACAGTTTCCTCCACGGCTAGGCAGGTGTCCCGGGGAAGCTGTATTTTGCAGAATGAGAGGGGGCCACAGCCGGCAGCACACCAAACAACCCATCATTGTGCCTTATTTGCAAAATCCTTAACCTCAGGCTTGACCATAATTCTTGAAGCAATTTCCATGAAGATCCTATTCTGGTTTCCTCTTAGAGGAAGACTCATCTTTGCAGCAATGTCATGTCAACAGCGGAACAGAAATGCCTGGAACATGGGTGTGAAAACTTCTCTTTGAGACTTTGTTTTCAATTCTTTTGGAGATGTACCCAGAAGTTGGCAAGGGCTTATTTTTAATATAAAAAAAAACCTCTGTGGGTCTCTGTAGATGTTTTGCTTTCGGTATCTAGACCCTTCTAGATCTTTAGTAAAATCTGACATCTTCCTTGGATTAGGTGACCTATCAGGTCATGCCCAGCTCTAAATCTGATGATTCTATGAGAATTTCTTGATTATAACACTATCCTCATGACTCCAGTCCACATGCATTTTATATTAATGACTGCAGCCCTGCGATAAAGGGCAAAACCAAAAGTAAGTATCTTGCCCAGAGAGAGCTAAGGGTCCAACAGAAGATGTCCATAAGAATAAAGACTTTTCTTCCTCCACACTGACCTTACCTCACTGACCTCTTTCTCTAGCTGAGAAATATGAACTAATCAAGTTAATAAAGTTGATGAACTATTTTGCCTTTATTTTTAATCTTTATTTATCTTGGAGAGAGGAAGAGAGACAGAGTGTGAGCAGGGGAGGGGCAGACGGAGAGGGAGACACAGAATCCGAAGCAGGCTCCAGGCTCTGAGCTGTCAGCACAGAGCCCGACACAGGGCTCGAACTTACAAAATGCGAGATCATGACTTGAGCCTAAGTTAGATGCTTCACCGACTGAGCCACCCAGGTGCCCCAATTATTTTTCCTTTAAAGAATCAAAGTCTAAGCTGTATTATGACTGATTCACTGAAGTATTTTCTGAGTGCTGTGGATTCTGAGACAGTTGAAGTCAATAGAGTTTACTTAAGTAGAAGGTTTAAAACTTACAGGCATAATAATTAGATTGTAGCAAACTCCATAAAGGGCTCTTGTTTCTGCATAGTTACTCTTCTAGGGAGCATTATTCCATGAAGTTACTGTTACATATTTCATTCTATAAAGTCCAAGTGCCGGAGAGTTGATTTAAATTCAGTTCATCTGTTTACGTAATAAGAAAATGCTCCTGATAAATAGTGCGACCCTTTGAGTGACACCATAAAAACAAAAGAATCATCTGTTCCACGAGGCTGAAGCCACCGCAGCTACACAGAGCAGTTGTCTGGAGGGGAAAACTGAGCTCCATTTCCCTGCTTCCCTCCTTCCATCTGGTGAGAGCTCTCGCATCGTGGGGGTGTGGGGAGTGTCACAGTCTCCAAAGGAGGTGCAGCCCCGTGGGGAGAGAGGGAGCAGGCACGGGGCGCTCAGAAGCTAAGCCATCACACCTGGTTCCTGCATCCATTCCGGAACCAGATGCTGCCTTTGAGCAGATGAGCAGGAGCACGGGCTGGAGGAACGCCGGGCCTTCCCTCCCTGCCTTCTTGGCCCCAAAAGGAAGGGATCCAGCCAGGCTCCTGGGACACACGGGTGCCCATATGCTCCCTCCCACAGCGGAGCAGCGAGCCTTTGACTCGCTACCTGCCAGACTCGAGTGTTCTGCGGGTGCCCATATACGTGAAAAGAGAACTCGGAGGTTGAGTTCCTGATGATGCGAATGCCCGTGAGTTCTGGGGCACCCAGTGTCTGGGTCACACGCTTCATGCTCTGTGTTCATCAGGTGCTTCCGGGAAAAACTTATTTTTACAATTAATGTTTATTTATTTTTGAGAGAGAGAGAGAAAGAGAGAGAGAGACAGAGCACAAGCAGGGGAAGGCAGAGAGAGAGGGAGACACAGAATCTGAAGCAGGCTCCAGGCTCTGAGCTGTCAGCACAGAGCCCGATGTGGGGCTTGAACCCACAAACTGTGAGATCATGACCTGAGCCAAAGTCGGACTCTTAACCGATTGAGCCACCCAGGTGCCCCCGGGAAAAACTTCTTATATGTCCACTGCTGCATTCCTAGCGATTGTCCTTACATACACGCGGCCACAGGTTTTGGAAGAAATGCTTACTTTATACGGCACACAGCAGGGAAGCCACTCCTAATCAATCAGTGACAGTGGCCGTTCTCTGTGCTTAACGGGGCCTCAGTGTTGTCAGGAAAATGAGATAAACATGCACATCTATTCTATTTACATTTATTTTTTATATAAAAGGGCCCCCAACAAAACGAACTGAGTGTTACCACTGTTTGCCCCTTGGCTGTTTCCCCATGTGCAGGCAGACAGCCTGTCACCCGGCCTCACGGCCGTCAGGGCTCTGCAGGGACGCGGGGGTAGCCTCCCCCATGCCGCAGCCTCTTCAGCGTCTTGTAATGTATACACAACACCAGTTATCGGGGGAATGAGTTAAATTCTCTAGTTTTATCCTCTCTTTATCCTGAGCATTCAGAGCTGTGCTCAAACATGTGAGGAGTGAATTTACAGTAACTTTTACAAAATGGACTTAACATGACGGCTTAAGGGACCCTCACGAAAGAGCTCTGGGGCTGAGCTCCCGCCCACAAGCCCGGGTGAACAGCCAGAGCAGGGATGAGTACACGCCTCTCTCGGTGTACGAGCTTCCGGAGCCACACGACAAACACCGGCCACCTACCCAGAGGTGACGAATGCTGCCCTCCCCCATGAAACCTGGAATCACGTCAGACCTACATCCTGGATTATCAATAAGGAAGCGCACCTCAAGGGTATTAGGACCCTGAGATATTAGCTAATGTTGATACAGAGCCACAATGTTTAGCAAGACATTGAAAATATTGCTTGTATTTTTCTTTATCTAATACACGAATATCCATTTTGGATCCTTTTTATAGCATAGAACCCGTGTGTAACTTAAAAATCAATATACATATATTGGGGGTGCAAGCACAAAACAGTTTTTTATTTTATTTTATTTATTCTTTAATGTATATACACATATTTTTAGAGAGAGACAGACAGACATAGAGAGACGGAGCGTGAGAGGGAGAGGGTTAGTGAGAGAGGGAGACGCAGAATCTGAAGCAGCTCCAGGCTCCGAGCTGTCAGCACAGAGCCCGACGTGGGGCTTGAACTCACAGACCGTGAGACAACCACCTGAGCTGAAGTTGGATGCTTAACCAACTGAGCCACCCAGGCGCCCCACAAAACAGTTTTTAAACTGATGGCTTGTGTGATCAATGTTTGGGGCCACATGTTTGGTACAGAGCATCCACCTGGTTGGGCAGGCAGACTGCTGCAGTGCTCAACCTGGGCAGCTGCTTGTGCTGCACAGAGAAAATAGGCGTTCACCATGTAACTCATACTTAATAAATTCTTATGCTGCCATTGTTGTTGGCACATCAGCAAAGCTGGGCACTGCTGCCTAATGCCCCGTGGCATGAAGTGCTGGCTGCTTCTTATGCGTTGAATTGTGTCCCCTTCCAATTTCTTTTTTTTTTTAACATTTATTTTTGAGACGGGGAGGGTCAGAGAGAGAGGGAGACACAGAATCTGAAGCAGGCTCCAGGCTCCGAGCTGTCAGCACAGAGCCCAACGCGGGGCTCAAACTCACTGATGGCGAGATCACGACCTGAGCCAAAGTAGGATGCTTAACTGAGTCACCCCGGCGCCCATGTCTTACGGATGGAGCAGGGGCGGAGGGGTGACCTCAGGACGGGCTGCAGACTCTATGGCTGCAGACAGACAGCCCCTCCCCTGGCAGCCTGTCATGGGGCCACCGGCTGACCCAGGCAGCCCTGCGGGGACATGGGGACCCACACTCCATAGGCTTTCTCCTGCCCAAGCTGCCACCCGATTACTTACACCACTCGCTGCTGGCACACAGACACTGACACCACACCCACGCCCCGTGTCGGCTGCAGACACAGGGCACTGATCCATGAGACTCGTGTAGGCAAGCCTGACAGTGAGAGGCGCCCAAAAGCACACAGAGTCTCCCTCACTTTTGTCACCATGGCAGTCAGGGCCCTCAGCTGCTCTTCAGGCCGCCGTGAAATGTCAGGCTTTCTGTTCCAAGCTCGGACGGCTTCTCCCTGGAGGAGGCATCTCAGGCCATAAGAGGGTGACAACCACGTATCCCCTTCCCAAGAACATTCCAGGTCGCCTGAAGCCCCCACCGCATTGGCACTCTACCTCTGGCCCAGGGCAGGGGTCCTTGGCCCGCTGCCCTCCAGCATCACGGCCCCACCCACCAGCCCGGGGCACCCACCACAGAACAGACACTGGTAGGCAGTGGGCACTCAGCACCCCTCGCCCACTGGCGTCTCCACACATCTCAGGGAAAAAGATACAGCTCTTCTAAAAGGCAGCTCACAACTAGCCTGGAGAGAAAAGACGATGTTGCAAAGTACAGATGATGCTGAAATTGGTTCATCACAGGGTGCAACTAAAGTTCAAACACACAGATGACAGCTTCCAGAAAAAACTCCCAGGCGTATACATTGTGCCATCTCCTAGCTTCAGAGTTATAAATTTTTAAAAATATTTTTATTTATTTCTAGGAGAGATAGAGACAGTGTGAGCAGGGGAGGGTCAGAGAGAGAGAGAGGGAGATACAGACTCTGAAATAGCTCCAGGATCTGAGCTGGCTGTCAGCACAGAGCCCGACGCGGGGCTCGAACCCACAAACCGCGAGATCATGACCTAAGTGAAAGTCGGACGCTTAACCAACTAAGCCACCCAGGCGCTCCATAAATTTTTATTTCTTAAGAATTCACTTTAGGGGCGCCTGGGTGACTCAGTTGGTTAAGCACCTGACTTCAGCTCAGGTCATGATCTCATGGTTCGTGAGTTCGAACCCCGTATTGGGCTCTCTGCTGCCAGGGCAGAGCTGGCTTTGGATCCTCTGTCTGCCTCACTCTCTGCCCCTTCCCCGCTCCCACTCTCCCTATCTCTCAAAAATAAACAAACATTAAAAAAATTTTAATTCACTTTAAGTGACAGAACGATTAAAAATGGCCACAGATTACCATTGGCATCTGTTAGAGAGTGAGCTTCTTTCCCCCAAAAAGGCCATGTAAAATCCTAACCCCAGTGCCTCAGAATTTGACCTTTCTAGGAAATAGGGTTTTACAGAAGGAATTGAGTTAAAATGAGTCATTAGGGCCGGCCGGAACCCAATGACTGATGTCCTTACAGAAAGGGAAACTTGGACCCAGAGACAGACATACACAGAGAGGTGACGTGAACAAGGCACAGGGTAAGCATGACATAGACATGTTGACACGGATCAAGGTGAGGCATCTATAAGCCAAGGAATGCCAAGGATGGCCAGCAAACCACCAGAAACCAGGGCTGGGCACAGACCATATCCTCCCTCACAGCCTCAGAAGGAACGGACCCTGGGGACACCTTGATCTTGGACTTCTAGCTTCCACCATTGTGAGGCGCTATGGGTCAGTTTCTTTAGCCACCTGGTTTGTGGTACTGGCTATGGCGGCCCCGTAGTGATACAGCATCCGTACAGCAATAACTTTCAGGCAAGGTTATGGGTGAATGCTAAAAGTAGCAGGTGCAGTTCTGATGAGAAACAAACACTGGCACCACTGTTGGTGGCAGTCCACGGACACGCGCAGAGCAGCAACAAACGTGCGTTCCATGTGAGGTCGGACACGATGGCGCTCTGCCGTCTTCCCTCAGCTTTTATACTGCAAACAAGTGTCCTTTTCATTGTCTCCACTGTAAGGATACTCCTTGTTTCTCTATTTTTATGTTTTTAATGTTTATTTATTTTTCACACACACACACACACACACACACACACACACACACACACACACACACACACAGCAGGAGGGGCAGAGGGAGAAGGAGACACAGAATCCAAAGAAGGCTCCAGACCCTGAGCTGTCGGCACAGAGCCCGACAGGAGGCTCGAACTCGTGAACCACAAGATCGTGACCTGCGCTGAAGTCGGACGCTTAACCGAGTAAGCCACCCAGGCGCCCCTGGATACTCCTTGTATGATAATTGATACATATACGGGGGGAGATACTGTGAGACTCTGCAAATATCCTGTTTCTCCTTAGACTTCCTCTTGTTCTTCATAACATCCATTGGTGCATCTTGTCTGCAACAGCTACTGAGCTGTTTGCCTGTCGGTGATAGTCTAGTTCCCTCTTTTATATAATTATTGTTTAAAATTCTTCTCTATAAATATATTTTTTTAAATATTTTATTTATTTCTAGGAGAGAGAGAGAGAGAGACAGCGTGAGCAGGGGAGGGTCAGAGAGAGAGGGAGTCACAGACTGAAACAGGCTCCAGGCTCTGAGCTGGCAGTCAGCACAGAGCCCGACGCGGGGCCCGAACCCACGAACCGCGAGATCATGACCTAAGCGAAAGTCGGACGCTTAACCGATTAAGCCACCCAGGCGCCCCTAAAATTCTTCTCTAAAGAGCTGTCTCTTCTCCTCATTTATATATTCAACTACTTACATCAGGATGCACTGATGAATGTTTACTTTGCTCTATGGGTTATAATCCAAGCCTATCATTTGGTTGCTAACTGCCCCAGCATTGGCCATCAGGAGATCCTTCTGGGGGCTTCTGGGCTGCTCTGAGGGGCCCCATCTTTTAGCGCGCTGCATCCTCATGTTCTGGCGCTACAAGCTGTTCCAGGCTCATCTAGGAGTTTTCCTGCCTGGCCCTGGAATTTACCGCTTCTGCAAGGAGCCCTGCTTCCCTTGATGGGGGAGAAGTGCTTACAAAGAAAGATCTGGGTCCTAGGGATCAAGGGATGCTCATGGTTACACGGGTGTCAGTTCTCAGGGGTGTTTTGGCTCCTGCTGAACACAGCAAGGAAATGCAGATATATGCACCAACCCTCCCCATCTATCTTTATTTCTTCTTTTTTCAAAGATTATTTATTTATTTACTTTGAGAGACAGAGAGAATGTTGGGGAGGGATACAGAGAATCCCAAGCAGGGTCTGTGCTGTTAGTGCAAAGCCCAACGGGGGGTTTGAACCCATGAACTGTGAGATCGTGACCTGAGCTGAAATCAAAAGGCAGACACTTAACCAACTGAGCTACCCGGGCGCCCCCATCTTTATTTCTGCACCTCTGTACGCGTCAGTATGTGCCTCCTATCCATCCGTCCATGCATCGTTTAAACCTGAGTTCATACAAATACCTCCAATTCCGATTCAACCCCACAAAACACATTTCAGTTCCCTCTTTCCAGCTGTAACCTCTCCTTCTGGTAGTGAGAAGTGTCACTCTCAGTATCCACGACATATTTACGTACTCGTTCAAGCTTCGTATACACCAAAGCAATTTGAGAATTGCTAACCCAAACCCCTGTAAGAAACACATCTACTAACTGGAGTGCAGCATTTTTGGACAGTTGTGTGTGTGTGTGTGTGTGTGTGTGTGTGTGTGGTCTTTAGTCTTAGAGCATCTGGTCAAAATACTGTTTTCCAAAATTATTGGTTAAGGTGTTTTCTTCCCCAGTCTTTCAATGGGTTGCATTAATCATCTGTATTATATTTAAGTTCATCTGTTCCTGTCCGGATTCCATTCTGAGTCTCTCCCACATGCTGCAAAATTTGAATTGTTTGCTTATATTTCGGGTACGTGAGGTTCTAAGTCAGAGTGAAGAGAGCCACGCTCAGCAAGGGCTGCCCGCTCTGTGTCCTTATCAGTCCCATCCGTACCCCACTTCCTTCCACCCCCTTCCCCCAACCCCTTCCACACCCAAACGCTCGCGTTTCCAGTATATCCCTCCTGTCACGTACTCTTTTCAATATCTTGTCCCAAGCCCCATTCATGGTAGGACCTCAGTACGTGTTCGGCACTGAACTGTGTTCCTTAGTGAATCCTACTGTCTCCCGACGTCCATTCTGTGTCTGCAGTTCCTCCTTCACGTAATCAGAGCGAGCTCAATACACTCGACACGAGGCTTTGGGGGAAAACCATGGCTTCCCTTAACTGGGTCGGCACTGACGGGAGTCCAGCAGCTACTCAGGACAGTGCTGGCTGATCATTACGAAGCCTGGACCACTTCTCAGATATGAAGAGCCACCAGGAACCAGCGCTCAGCTTGACAGGGACCTGAGGGCAACATTGTCAAATTTCTGCTACTTCCCTTTTTCCCCCTTTTTAAAATGTAGCGTCTCAAAATGACTTGGCAGCTTAGGAAAGTATCTGTAAAAGTCCAGAAAACGGCAAGATTAAAGGAAGGAAGAATAGCATAAATAGGTGTGAGAAAAAAATAATTGCAAGTAAAAGTTGTGGAGGTTTTTGTCTTGTTTTGTCACATCATAATGCTATAGCTGTTCTCCAGAATCGGTGTTTGATTTTTGGATTAATGAGGAAGGAAGCCGCAAGAGACGAGCCAGTGAATGTAAAGAGGAGTCAGTTATAAGAAACCTGGAAAGGAAAGCAGAGAGTTTTGCAAACATAGATCTAAGGAGGAAATTGGCATTTGAGACTCTACACTTATCTTTACGTCCAGAGAAAACCTGGATCAAAACCTAAAAAGTAATAAAACTTTAGGATCAGGGTCATGTGGATGTTGAAGTCACATGCCTGATATTTCCAAGAGAATAATGAAACGTTTGACAAATTCTGCAAATAAACAGGCCTTTTTGTATGTAAGGCAAAGACAGCCCATCCCCCCTCACCCTCAAAACCCTGTAAAATGATAATCACATCATCTACTGGCAGCAAAGGTGCGTGGGGAGAATCACGGGCTGGCGGAATATGGGAAAGGTCATGGGCAATCCAGAATCAGCCAGTGTATTTTATAAAGAGACTGGATTTACATTCTGTTTACTGTGTCAGTTCGGGGCTTCTTTAGTATATTAGGGACATGAGTCTCCAAGTCAAGACAGAATCAGGGCTGAATCCTGGCCTGGCCACTAACTGGCTATGTGTCCCTGGGCCAGATAATCTCCCTAAGCTTGGTTTCTTCATCTCTATAATGGGCACACTAATACCAGCCTATAGGTGGTGAAATTTTTTAAAATGTTTATTTATTTTTGTGAGAAAGAGAGAGAGTGGAGGAGGGGCATTAAGAGAGAGAGGGGAACAGAGGATCTGGAGCAGGCTCTCTCTGTGCTGAAAGCAGAGAGCCGGATGCGGGGCTCAAACTCACAAACCCTGAGATCATGACTTGAGCCGAAATCGAGAATCGGACGCTTAACGGCCTGAGACACCAGGCGCCCAGGTGCTGTGAGCTTTATACTGGACGTGAAGCACTTAGTAAGCACCCAGTACAAACCTGGTGCTCCACTGGTAAGCACGGCCTAGGGTCAATGGCTCTACCGATCATTTGGTGCGTCGTCACCTTGGAAAAGCCACTTAACATCTCTGAGCTGTTGAAGAGGGAGCAGCAGTCTGGAACAGAGTTAATCAATACCCGAACAGAGTAGTTGCAAGGATTTAATGAATTCATATGGACTGAGCACTGAGGACAGGGCCAGATGCACTGCATTCTAGAACACTGGCGATGGGCGCAGGCTGTGATCACTCAGTCAGGCCCCCAGGGAGCTGAGGAGTGCATGGCGGTGGAAGAAATCTCTTACACGGAGTACCAGGCTGGGCTCAGAGACTTGGAACGACACGTTTCGGCAACATTTGTCAACAGCTTAAGAGCCTTCAGAGGCGAATCCCATCTGCCAATGGTGTGTCAAGCGGTTTAACCCACAGCGGTCAAGAGCAAGGCCAAAGTCAAGAGCACAGGAGCTAACACACTCCCAAGGAACATATTACCGCAATTTTGCTGCAGGGAAAAAAAACCCAAAGCCCTCGCTCATGTGTTATGCAAACCCTACTCTGCAATCAGCCTGCTTCAAAATTCCTGGTTCTGCAGAGAACAAATCTTTGAGGCAGGATGTTAGGTCTAGGGTGCTGGTGCACTTGCTCCTTTGTCTTGCAATCATTCATCTGCCTGCATATTTATTTAAATTGCAGGTCTTCGATAAACGCTGTATTTCACCTCACGAGAAAAAAATCAATAGAAAGAAAACGAGTAGGCTGTTCAGTCTTTACTTCTAAACATGCTAATAAATGATCAACTTTCACCGTATTGACACTGTGTTTCACAGGGAAATAGCTATTTGTACCTTCCTCCGCTGGAACCATGCGGAAAATGTGTTCCGTTCGCTCCCCAGGCAAGGCTTCCTCTCCCACCCTCTCTCTCCCTGACGGAACCACTGGACTTGAAGACGGGGCCTCTCGGGTTTTGTACTGGAGGAAACTACACAGACCCGCACACTCTCCTCCTCGACACCGAGTTCGAGAAATGTCTAAAAACTGAAAGTTTCCTTGTAACTTAGACGGACGCGAAAGTTAACCTGAACTGACCCAAGTCTGTAAATTTACAAACCTCGTACACAGATTCCAATGTGCTGCCCGAGGCCCCACTTTCATTCTCGTAGAACCCCCCAAATTTCTCAGTTCTGAAATAAATCAGGCAAGGTTTTTGGATACAGGACTGTGGATCCCTGGGACAATTACTGAGGCTGTTATGGTCCAAACACAGCTGTGTGCAAGTAGCCAGCGAGAAAGGGAATTCTAGCATTTTCTTTAACCACTTTCTTTTTTCAAACAGAACCTTGACACAGCTCATCTCGTGATTTAAAACGGCCGATGATCGCCCAGAAACTTGGCCCCTAGTTTCGTGTGCCCCTCTGGTGACCGCACTGTCACTCCTACAGGAAACACCCCGAGGTGCAGCACATTCATGCGGGGACACGTGGGGTTTCTAAGAACACGGATGTCCTTTCAGGGGACGTGTGACCTTGGGGGGCTACTCTTTTGGAAGCTTGGCCTGTTTGGACCCTGGTAGACCCAGGTTTAAGTCCCTGATCCAATAACTCGCGAGGCCACGGCATAGGCATGTGGACTTGTGTCCCATGTGAAAATCGGGGAGATCACCACCTAATACTCGGGACTCCTGGACTGAAGGGGACATACCGGGCCCACAGCAACACAGGCTAGCTCTCCACGCCCTTCCCCCACGACGTCCCTCTGCCGGCGGAGACACCCTCCGGGGACCCAAAGCCTGGTGATCCCTCTCTTTTTCAAGGACCATCTCAGAGAGACGTGCGTGCCTTTGTGGCGCCTGTCTGCATATCACAGGGTGGAAGGGAAGAGATGAGCAGCGAGGTTCTGGGGCCAAACCCGACATCAGAACCTCCGAGGAAAATGGGTAACAAACAGAGCCGGGAGCACTGCAGATAGAGGGGCTGTTGGGGACCCGGGGAGCAGGGGAGATGTCATTTAAGGACACCTGGGCACTCCCGAGGGTGTGGCCTCGCTGGTTTTGACTTGGCGGAAGAACCGGAGGGTCCAGATGCTTGTGGACAGTTTTAAACCCGTAGTTCACTGTCTTAGCTGCAGACGCCAGCCTGCCCCAGGGATTCAACTAGCATGGCATCTTCAGGGGTCTCCAGGCGATTTCAACACTGTCGTGGAAATCGAGGGCACTGCCCGTGGACTGACAGCCAGCGCATGCGCCGCCGAGTCAGGACAGAGACTCCAGATGCCCACCTCTCCCGTCTGGGGACAGAGCCTCACGGATTAGGAAAGAAAGAAACACGCGGCGCACGACCCCACAGGCGAGGGGTCATTGGGAGCACGGAGCAGGGAACGCACGTTACGTTCACCCGAGCAACGGCCGGTGTGACACAAACAGAGAACAGAGTCGCCTGCGTCCTCACCTGGGGCTTTCCCATTCCTGCTCGTCTTTGTCTTTCTCCTCTTTGGTGTCTCCAGAATGTGGGTGTTTCTGCACGATGCGCATTCCGCCAGCTTTCACTACAACGGAAACAGAGTGAGGTGTGAGCAACGTGGCCAGAGGACCGGGGTGGGGGGGCTGGCTCTAAGGGTCGGTCCCCCCTACAGCCACAAGGTAGTCCTGATGACCGGGCAGTGACCATGATTAACGAGAGGTCAGCGCGAGTGTGATGCGGCACCAAGGTGATCTTTTTTTTTTTTTTAAATAGTTGATTATCAAGTTGGTTTCCACACGACACCCAGTTTAACTCCAGATCCACTTAGACACTTTCCGAGGCTCTCGTTTGTCCCGTTTGCTTCCGACAAGGACTCCGCAGTAGCAAGAGTGGAAGCAGAGTATAAACCACTTGGGTTCTTTCTGCACATCTTCTGGACGCCACGGGGTCCCACTTAATCCCTGCCCCGTGACATTTTCTCAAATATCGATGATGCTTTGGATGGGGCGGTACAGCCACAGCTGACATGGGACAGCTGCGGGGCCACTGCCATAGAGCCCACGCAGGCGGCAGCCAAGGGTCCGTGGCAGCCGTTCCCAAACTACGTCATGAAGCCTGAGCGTTGGCACGTGTTAACTCTGTTTTTAAAAGTGGCCTTACTGGGGTGCCTGGGTGGCTCAGGCAGTTAAGCGTCCGACTTCAGCTCAGGTCATGATCTCACGGTTTGTGGGTTCGAGCCCCACGTCGGGCTCTGTGCTGACAGCTCCAAGCCTGGAGCTGCTTCAGATTCTGTGTCTCCCTTTCTCTCTGACCCTCCCCTGCTCATGCTCTGTCTCTCTCTCTCAGAAACAAATAAAACATACAAATTTTTTTTAAAAAGTGGCCTTACTGATTGGCCTATATTGCACATATATTGTGCATATGCAAGTCAGTATAATGCACATACAAGTCACCCATCCACAGGGCACAGTCGTGGTTTTGCACGCACTCGGAAGAGCCATACGGCGATCGCCACAACCAATGCCAGCACACCGTCGTCCCCCCAAACAGAAACCCCATACCAGTTACTGGTCCCTCCCAGGGCTCCCTCCTCCAGCTCACAGCAGCCCCTGTGTTTGCCTGTCCCGCACACTTGACCGGCTTCCTTCACTCAGCAAGCTTCCAAGGTTCATCCATGCGCCAGCCCGTCAGCCCTTCATTCCTTTCTGTGGCTGCACGGAGAGGCCACACTGGATGCATCCCTCTGTCTGCTGATGGACATTGCGGTTGTCCCCACATGTGACTGGTATGAATAATGCAGCCACGCACAACGGGTGTACACGTGTTTGAGTGGGGATGTGGACGTGCGCCGTCACTCCCGTGGGCATCCACGCAGAAGCGGAGCGGTCCTGTTACACAATAACTGTACGTGTCCTTGTGAGGAGCTGCCAAGCGGCTTTCCAAAGCCACGGCGCCATTTGCATTCTGCCAGCCCGTGGGTGCCGGTTTCTCCGCATGCTCGCCAACACTTGTTACTGGCTAACTTTTTAATCAGAGCCATTCCAGTGGGAGTGAAGTGTTGTCTTATTGTACTTTGATTTGTGTTTCCTCATTGGGTAATATGTTAATACTGCTTTGCAAGAAAGCAAACAGAGAAAACAAAACAAGCCTAAGAAATGGGGAATTCTAGGATCTCTTAGTGTGAGAAATGCTAGGTTGAACAAATTAAGTGGGTTTCCTCAAGACAGATTTTCTTGGCCTTCAGCAAGCCCTGTAAGCTTTCTGAGGTGCACAGGGCATAGAACCTTCCCCAAGTTCATGTGAGCTCAGAAGTCCCTCCCACCCCAGGAATGCTGGTTCTCATCCTTTAGGACCACAGTGCTCCACAGAACAGTCTGGAAATGCCAGCCTTATATCCACAAAAAGCCAGCCTCCCGTGGCTGTCACTGGCATGTGCTTTGGGGTCAGTCAGCCACAACACTGTCCTCAGCTGTATGGTTTCGGACTATTTAGCCCCTCAAAGCCTCACTGCTTCATCTGCAGAAAAGGGGTAAGGGCTGCATCCTAAGGTCTTTAAAGAAGAGAAGCTGTTGAACCCTTACCCCCACATGATGGTGTTTGGAGGTGGGGCCTCTGGAAGGTGATTAGGTCATGAGGGTGGGGCCCTCCCGGATGGGATTAGGGCTCATATAAAAGACCCCGGAGGTACCCTGTCCTTTCCCCCCGTGTGAGGATGCAGCAAAAAGATGGCTGTCTATGCACCATGCAGCCAAATCACTAGACACTGAATCTGCTGGGGCCTTGACCTTGGGCCTCTAGCCTCCAGTGCTGTGAGGGGTTTCTGCTGTTTACAGGCCACCAGTGTGTGCTGCTCTGCTTGTAGCAGCCCGAACAGCACTACTGCAGGCGAGTACTTGAAACAAAGTACAGCCAGGAACCTGCATTCATCGCCCCCAGGGTCGTGGTGTGGGGCTCACCGTGTCGCACCCCTCCGCATAGCGCTGATCACAGCCAGCCCATGTGGCAGGCCGTGTCCTCTAGGCCCTGCTGAACTAAGAAAGATCCAGGGCAAGTCTCCTTATGCTTCTAAAGAACAGGAAGGAGAATGTGAGAAACACCCTCAGGCTCCCACACTTGGGGGTTATTAGTTTTCGATTTCCTGGCAAGAGTTTGCAGCCCCCAGGCTTCAGGAAGCCGACAGCACCTGCTTCGTGGCCAGCAGCGCCTGGCAGTAAGCAGCCTATCAGAAAAATGCAAAGCAGAGGGTGAGTGACATAAAGGACCCTGTCTGAGGACACATCTGCTGCCAACACGAATTCTTTTCAAGAGGACATTCTACTTGGAAAGAAGGAAATATAATCCTGTGTGGTGATTCTTCCAAAAATTGATGTTTTAGCCCATCTATTGAATTAAAAAAGTTTTTTAAGTTTATTTATTTTTGAAGAAGAGAAAGAGCATAAACGAGGGAAGAGCAGAGAGAGAGGGAGACATAGAATCCAAAGCAGGCTCCAGGCTCTGAGCTGGCAGCACAGAGCCCAACGCAGGGCTCGAAATCACAAACTAGGAGATCATGACCTGAGCCGAACTCGGATGCTTAACCGACTGAGCCACCCAGGGGCCCCGAGCCCACCTATTGATTTTTATTTCAATCATTTTATTTTTCATTTCTAGAGCTTTTATTTCCCCCCTCAAATTTACCCAGGCTTTTATTTGATAGGGTCTTATTCATGTCTTGTGTTTTTAATTATTTTCTGCATATAATCATTTTAGGCTTATTTGTGTAGTCGTACATTCAGTTATTTTATGATCTGAGGTCCTTGGGTGTCTAATCCCACTTGTATTTTTTTCTGCTGATTCTCACTCTCGTTCTGGTGATTGTAGATTATGAGCTTCCCTTCAGGACGGCTTTGTCTGGGGTGGGGAGGGTCCTCTGGGGCCTGGGGTACAGGCAGCAAGCATCCCTTGGGAAAGGCGCTGTACACACTTGTGTCAAACCAGTACAGGCACCTGGAAATCCTTTTTACGTCAGATTTCTCAGAACAGGGATGGCCAAACATTTGAACTCACAGCACCTGTAAAGGCAGGCCTGCGTTTACATGGTTCCTAGGGAGGATTTTCTCCTCGATCAGAGCCCAGGCTGAAGGAGAGCAGTTCTCCACCATCCCACTTGTTGCTGGGCATCTCTGCTCCTCTCCTGCTCCATAGGTTTGACCTCTGAGCACCCGTTTTATGTTGGGGTCTTGGGGTACATGAGCCTGGTGGGGTGGGCCCTAATCCAACAAACTCGTGTCTGTCCTTATGCAAAGAGGGAGAGAAGCCACCCCTGCCTCACGTGGGCCCAAGGCTCATGCTAACTGTTCTGAATTTGTGTTTTCTTTGGGTGCGGTTCCTGGGGGATCTCCCTCGTTTTGGGCTCAGATTTTTTTTTTGTTTTTTTTGTTTTTTTGTTTTTTATGAAAAGCAAGCAAAAAACACCACTGCAGGTGGCTTATTAAATTCCAGGTTGGGTAGTCAGTCAAACCTTAAGAAATAGAAACTGAAATAAAATTCTGTAATATGTTAAGTTAATTTTCTACTCTATTGAAACAGAAGATTAGAGAGTTATGTTTTTGGCTAACGGGGGCTGCAAGAATTATCCCCCTAAAAGTTTTTTATTTGTCCTAAATTTTGTTTTAAAGTTTATTTATTTTTGAGAGAAAGAAAGAGAGAGAGAGAGAGACAGAGCATGAGCGGGGGAGGTACAGACAGAGAGAGACACACAGAATCTGAAGCAGGCTCCAAGCTTTGAGCTGTCAGCACAGAGCCCGATGCAGGGCTTGAACCCACGAACCGCGAATTCATGACCTGAGCTGAATTCAGATGCCTAACCGACTGAGCCACCCAGGCTGCCCCTAAGACTTTTTAAAAATTCATTTCTAGCCATATACCCCACCCTTCACCCACACCCATTAGGAATTGATTAAAGGTGCTATGGGCCATGCTGGGTCCCCAGGTTCACATGTGGAAGCCCTCACCCCCGTGACCTCAGAATGTAGCTGCAGATAGGGCCTTTAAAGAGGTGAGGATGCTAAAATGAGGTGGTTAGGATGGGTCCTAATCCAACAGGGCTGGTGTCCTTCTAAGAGAAAAAGGGACACGGGGATGCCGGCACGGAGGAAAAGTCATGTGAAGATACGGCAAGAAGACAGTGGTCTGTAAGCCCAGGAGACAGGCCTCAGGAGAAACCAGACCTGCCGGGACCTTGATCTGAGACGTCCAGCCTCCGAGAACTGCGAGAAAATGAATCCCTGCCTGTGGGATATTGTTACAGCGGCGCGGGCTGACTGAAACCCATGCCCATTTAAAAAGCCATGTCTGAGTCATGTCAACGTGGCAGACATTAACTCTTAAAAACTACAGCTCACAGATATGTTCTAGAAACGGACTAAAGGGAGAAGGGCTGGATAACCAACTACAAAGAAAGTCGACCACGAAGGTCAAGTTGACACTTGAAATCAGCCAGCCGGAAGTTTGCACGGAGCTGCCTGTCCACACCTCTGTGGAAGTCACCACACGTGTCACGGCTCAGTCACCCCACCATTAGCACCTCGTTTAATTCGCTTTATAAAAACAATTAAGTTCATGAATCCCTCACAGTGTGTGTGGTGATTAATGCGGCAATAAAAGCGGCAATACTGATAATAACTGTACGCCGAGACAGCTTCATTTCCACCGGCGGTGCTGGCAAAGTCTGTGACGGCACACATCAGTTGCGGCTGTTTTCTCTCCGTCACCGGAACTCCTCCGTTGTAAAATATACAAAGGCAGGGTTATTTTTGCAGAAACCTTTGCAAATCTAAGTATTTTTATGAGACATTGGGAAAAAGAACTCAGAGTTCCTCTCAAATGAGAGCTTCAAATCGAAGGAACAGAAGGGCTGTGCGCACGCGAGGGACATGGATCCTGGAGTCGGATCTGGGCTCCAATCCTGGCTCTGCCCGTGTGTGTGTGTGTGTGCGTGTGTGTGTGCGTGTGTGTGTGTGTGTGCGCGCGCGCGCGCATGCGCGAGTGTCTGCCTGTGTGTGTATGCACGCATGCGCGAGTGTGTCTGTGTGTCTGTGCGCATGCGCAAGTCTGTGTGCGTATCTGTGTATGCGCGCGTGCTTGAGAGAGAGAGAGAGTGTGTGTGTGTGTGTGTGTCAGGGGCGTGCTCAGGGCTAAATGAGTCCGGCATGTGAGACGGCTCCCGCAGCGCGGGGCACACGGGCTACTCCTGTTAACCGGGTTTTAAGGCTCAGCATCCCGCGCCCAGCCCTCCCCAGCCGGTGGCCGCGGTGCTGCCCCGCCCCTCACGGCAGCTGCCTCCGATGTAGGACGGGGCCGACGGTCCGGACTCGGGGCGGGGGAGTCACTGTGACACCCTGTCCGGTGCTCCCCACCGGCTGCTCCGTGGATGCGGTCAGCTAACCTTCACTGGGACTGTCGTCGGTGCATCACCATCTACGTGTGGAAGCTTCTGGAGAGTCCGATCCTGGCTAGGTCTCCAGCTTCGCTCTTCAGCGCCGTACCACAGCTCCGTGCAGACCCCTTTCTCACCAGTGGCCATGTGGTTTCCCACCTTACTCTGCGGAGTGGATCTTGAGCCCGGGGTGGGGGTGAGGGGGGGAAGCCAGCGACCCCGAGGCAGCTCGCAGCCGGCTCTGACCGCACAGCCCGTACCCTTCGTCACACCCGCAAGCCTTTCTTTGTGTGCACCTTCCAGGAGACGGCATGACCGGACCCCACAGAAACACAGTGATGGTCAGGCTGGGGAAGACCATGGGTTTGGCCTTCGAGGCTCTGCGCAGAGGAGCTTCCTGCCTACGGGGGGGGGGGGGGGGGGGGGGGGGGGGGGGAGCATTTTCCTTGGTCGGACTCTGCCAGCTACGACACACCGAGCACTCGCCTGTGGCCGGGCCTCCCCTCGGGGGTCGCGGTGCGTCGGCTGCAAGGGGTCACAGACAGCTTCCTCGTCCGTGCTCAGGAGCAGGCTAGACAGACCCACGCGCGAAGTCGCGCAGGGGACGAGAAGCCGCTCCCTAGGATTACTCACGTCTCGGCCCGCTTCACACAAATACCCCCAGAGCCCTGGCTGCAGGTGTCACCGTGTCCTTACCTGAGACGAGCCGCTGAAATGATATTCGAGGGGAAAAGAAGAGGCGCAAGGCTCCCAGCACCTTCAGGCGAGAAGAGAAGAAACCAGGCCGGAAGCCGACTGGAAGCTGGACGTCAGGAGCAGACCCAGCGATCCCAGGCAGGGCAGGCAGGGCGGGGGCAGGTGGGCGGTGGGCCCCCCGCAGGGGGGAGGTCAGGTGGGGAGGGAGGCGGAAACGGTTCCCAGGAGCGGGCACGGAGAACCCGTTGGCGAGCCGTCTTGACGGGGGCTTCCGGGTCCATGGGCATGGGGGGGGGGGGTTAGCAATGGCTTGTGCTAAAAACGAGCCCCTGATAAATTCCCCAACTTGCGCCCCTGACGGCTTGATCTCCGAGAGCGAAGGAAGAATGAAGGGAAACTGCTATTCTGTGCTTAGAATCGAAGACGAAGGTGGCAAGGCCCTGGGGTCACACGGGGCAGCCCCGTCCCTTTCCTGGGGTGGAGATGAAATTCAGGGTCGTGGCCTGACGGCCAGGCCTCTGGACCCGACGTAGGCAGGCCGGCCGCCCTCCGCGGCGCAGTGAGCTGTCCAGCGGGCAAGCTGGGTCGTGGCCGGGCCAGGACGGGGCCCTGCTGGGCAGACTGGGCCAACGCTGAGGAGGTGCAGGGGGCGGCCTCACGGGTATCCTTCAGGTTAGGGAACCTGATTTCTAGAAGTGCAGGGGAAACAGGACCCAAACCTGGAAGTGCAGCAGAGAACCGGGACTGTCACATGAGGCCGCACTGGCGAGGGGATCACTCCCACCCCGGCCGCCCTTGCAGGTGGGCTGGGGCCACTGAACTGCGTCCTGGCCAAGTATGGGGAAAAGAGGCTGGGGGGGGCAGCAAAATCCATCCCCCCCCCCCCGGGACGTCGGCGGCCTAATCCTGGGAAACTATGAATGTGTTGGGTTACCTGACGGGAGAGGAGAGGTGGTTAAGGTTGCTACTCAGCTGACCTTAACAAAAGCCTATTCTGGAAAAGGCAAGGAGAAAAAAAAAAAAAAAAAAGATTCTCCCCCAAATGCTTCCAGAAGGAAAGAGCCATGCACACACTTTGATTTCAGCCTAGTGAGACCCATCTTTGACTTCTCACTTTCCCGACGACGAAACAGCAATGTGTTGTTTTAAGGCGCTAAATTTACTTTGCCTCCAGCAGCCGTAAGAAAGGAATGCAGGGATGCACGTGACAGTCACAGGTGTTACCGTAGCCCTCACACCGTGACCTACACCCACTGTCCCCTCCGCACAGGCCCTGCCACGGGGCGCCTTGTTCCTTGCGGGAGAGCTGCCGTCTGGAAGGGAAACAGCCCTGACCTGTTCAGCCTGGAACTCTGGGCTGTAGGTCACAGCAGTGAGCACGATCGGACTTGCTGATAGAGCTGTAATTAATGCTTTTACTTTTAACATAACTGTGACGAGTATAGTAGTTGACACAGTAATAGGCGTTTCCAATACAAACACAAAGATTCCCCAAATTGGGAAATGAAAAGCATGGCCCGAACCAAGCATGAATGCGCAGGGCAGCGTCTGGAATGGAAAGAATGTACCCAGAGCATGAACCAAAGTCCTGAAGAAGAAAGTGAAACCTAAACTATGTTTTAGAAATGCTGCGTGCCACCCTGACTCGAAGCTTTTGGGGAAAAAAATGCAGTGACTTGACTAGTGACTTTTTTTTCCTTCTTTGTCGTGGCATGTCGGGAGTAAAAGCAGACTCCTTCCTGTACTCTTCGAGTGTTAATCAGTGATTGGGTTGAAGTTAATCATTGATTGGGGGTGTGCTTAGCAAATCTGTGACTGTGCGGTTAGTACAATAAAAGACAAATTAGTCTTTTATTGCTAGCAATACACGTGCCTCAATAATGTGAAAATTTTCCTGGAGATGATTTAAGGAGAATGATCACCTATAACCTTTTAAATGCATCCTTAACTCACATCTGAATGATTAATGTAACAAAGAATCCAATGATCTTAAAGTTACTAAAAAAAGTAGTCTGCTTCCCATTTTACTTTAAATAAATATGGCCGTGTTTATATTTCCATATGACTCAGTTCTAGAAGGGATGGAAAGTCTACTTTCCAAAGAAAACCACATGTAAAATTAGTAACATTCAAAGCCATCCCATTTATAGAATTACGAGAACTTTACCGATGTATGGTTTTGGCTACCCTGGGAAATGGAGGGGAACAGAGGCAGCAAAATGTAGTTAACAGAGAGATTTTATCCACATCGTTGCCACAAACTCCAGAAGACAGGCAGAAATGTGTTAACAGCGTTGCTGATAATTATTTTCTCCTTTCTGCTGTGGCGCACGGTGCACTGGCCCAGCTAGTTGATGAACAGAACCCCGCTAATTCTAATTTTGCTAATCTGGATTTGCAAGAACGTTCATAGAACAAGTGGTCTCAGCCCGTTTCTCCGCAGATACTTTGTAGCTGAGAGCAGTGGCGAGGTATCAAATCGTTAAGACTTTGTTACTTTTACACCCGTATGACAGGAGGCGGTGTCTCCACCGGTCTTTCACCAAGCAGGTATTTAAGGTGGTGGCTTGCATCACTTTGGGGAGTCACTCGGTTTTCCTTGGTCCCACCCATAAATACGGGAGGCATACGTGTTACCAAACTTCTGTTTTTCTCGTTAGTCTGTCTTTTATCAGTGGTAGGAGGGGCCTCAGCAAGAACTGAGAAGGCTCGAGGGAAACATCGTAACACTCAGCACAAGCTGGTGACTATCTCCACTACTACTACGCTACCTAAACTGGCTCAGAGCCTCCTTGAATCACTACCACTCACTGGAGACAGCTCAGAAGTCCAGCGTCCTTGCAGATTCGGCATGCTCTGGAGAACGTGCGAGGTGGTAGGAGGCTTGGCTTGGGAGAAACTTACTGGGGAGCTAGTTGTTATTTGGTGTCTGACACTGTGCCTGCCGGGGGCAGAAGATATCCCGAAGACCCAGGCAGAAGCAAGGAGAAGAGAGGCAGACAGGCGCAGGTAATATGATAGGAAGAAGCGGGATGTGTAGGAATGCACAGGAGGGTCCCTGCTTCAGACAGCAATAATGAGAAAACACAAAAGAACATGCAGATAGTCATGGGAGAGAATTTTATTGTTTCCGATTGAGGACTTAAGCACAAGTCTTTGTTATCCAACTTAAGCACTTAATGAAAGGGTTCCCAAAGTTTTTAATGGCTGTTATTTGATTTATGAACAGTGCTCTTGGCTATCTTTGAGGAGTATTCATTATTATAGCAGGTTGTCTTTTTTTAAAAAATTCTAATAACATCTACTCTGCAGAACTGCCTACTCTCCAGCCATGCGTGAGTAAAGAAGCACACCCTGAGGCCTCCCGCCGGGAACTCTGTGATCTGGGAGACTGCGCTGTGGGGCACTCCTGGGAAGCGAAATACTGCAAGCTGTAGAAAGCAAAAGGCCCCTTTCTAACCTGCACCCCTGGGCCGGGATGCCAGGCCCTTCCTCCAACTCTGGCCAAGAGTGACCAGTCTTAGAACATGCAGAATAACAGTGACGAATCCCTAAGTAGCTCCTGCTTGACTGGGCACCAAGGGCTGAAGGATCTGTCCTGAAGTCACTTGAGTTTACCCGTGGGATTTGGCTCTGATCCTGGTGGATGGAAGGAACAGAGCTCCAGAATGTCCTGGACTTTCCCAGAGGAAGGTCTGCTGGCCCAACACTCCCATTTCAAAGATTGGGAAGAGTGAGCCCCAGAGAAGTGACAAGTCTCTAAACCTAGAGCCCCAAGTTCACTGCTCACCAGCGCAAAAGTTGGTTCCCTGCTTCTCGGGGCATAAATAAGCTATTCAATCTGTAACTCACAAAGCCTAGCTGTTTACAATTCAAAGAAAATCAGAGTCCTTTATGAAATTTCTCCCAGGGAGCTAATAATGTACTGTTTATACCTCTGATCTTAAAAAGTCTCCATATGGGTATGTCTCTCCGTGCAATTTCATTACTGCTACTTTGCTTCGGTATCATTCCGACAGATAGACCTTAATGCCACTCATTCCCCGGGAACGGGGGGGGGGGGGGGGCTGGACAGACTATTGCTGCATAGGCCAAGGACATGACTGCAACGGGAGGGGCTCCTGCCTGCAGAACTAACTGCCCAGGTCAGCAGGCAGCCCCAGGCGATTCCTGGCAGGAGGAATCCAAGGCAGAGTGATCTTAAAAAAAAAAAAAAGCAAAGAAAAGAAAAAAAATACCTTAGAGGAGTCTCTTTTTTATAACTCGTGCAGTACAAATGGCCCCAAAGCCTATCTTCCTAAAATCCCACGCCTCCTAAGTCCCCACACACCAATTAGCCATTCTTCTCCTCGAGGGTCAGTTAGTTTTCTTGTTGTTGAGAACTTTTTTTTTTTTTTTAATATTTTTATTTATTACTAGGAGAGAGAGAGAGACAGCGTGAGCAGGGGAGGGTCAGAGAGAGAGGGAGTCACAGACTGAAACAGGCTCCAGGCTCTGAGCTGGCAGTCAGCACAGAGCCCGACGCGGGGCTCGAACCCACGAACCGCGAGATCATGACCTAAGCGAAAGTCGGACGCTTAACCGACTAAGCCACCCAGGCGCCCCTAAGTTCAACTTTTTGAGGAAGGACCTGCTCCCTCAAATGAGGGGCTGCTTCATTTCACATTCCCACCAACAGTGTATGAGCATTTTCAGTTTCTACACATCTTTACCAACATTTGTTTTTGTTACTGGTTTTTTTTCTTTTTTAATTTATATCCAAGTTAACATATAGTACAATAATGATTTCAGGAGGAGAATCTGGTGATTCATCCCCTACAAATAACACCCAGTGCTCATCCTAATAAGTGTCCTCCTTAACACCCCTTGCCCTTTTAGCCCATCCCCCCACCGCAAACCCCTCAGCAACCCTGTTTGTTCTCTGTATTTAAGAGTCACTTATGTTTTGTCCCCCTCCCTGTTTTTATATTATTTTTGCTTCCCTTCCCTTATGTTCATCTGTTTGTTTTTTTTAATTAGTTAGTGGGTCTGAAGTGGTATCTCACTGTGGTTTTGATTTGTATTTATTTGATGACTAACGATGTTGAGCATCTTTTCATGTGATTACAGGCCATTTGTATATCTTCTGTGAACAAACCTCTGTTCAAATCCTTTGCTCATTTTTATTTTTCATTGGGTTATTTGTCATTTACTGTTGAGTTGTAAGAGTTCTTTAGTCTGGATATGAGGCTCTTATCATATATATAATTTACAAATATTTTCTCCCCCCTGTATGTTGTCTTTTCATTTTTTTGATAGTGTGTACTTGGATGCACACAAGTCTTTAATTTTGATGAAGTCCCAAT
>NW_024081524.1:3476-60381 GCF_003009895.1 Hyaena hyaena | reverse complement strand
GGGGGGGGGCGCGGGGCCGCGCGCGGAGGCGGCCCCCGCGGTCGCCGGGAGGGGGCGCGGCCGCCGCGCGCCGACGTGGCGCGTCCCGCTTGCCCGCGGCCGCGCGTCGTCGTCACCGCGCCCGGCCCCGCCCCGCGCACCCCCGCGCGCGCTGCGTACCGAGCATGCGCAGCTGGCAGCGCCACGTAGGGAGAGGCGGCCGCGGGCGCGGGCGGAGGAAGGCGGGTGCGGGCGGGGTGGGTGCCCTTGGAGGAGGCGGGGCTGATACTGGCGAGGACTCCGGAGGGAGGTCGAAAGGGCCCCACGGGAGGGTGGCTGCTTCTGGCCACCGCCGGACGGGCGGGGACGGAGGTTGCGGAAACAGCCCCGTCGGGGCGCGCGCGGGGGTTGATGCTGTGGGTTGTCCGCGAGCCGGCGCGCTGCCCGGCGCGCTCACCCGGCTCACCCTTGGGGCGACTGCGGAAATGAGACCCCCGGCGGGCCCGACCGGGAGCCCGAGGATTGCAGGGACGAGTTGAAACCCTGCGTGTGGGGGGTGTCCCCGCGGGAAACCGCGCCGCGAAGCCGGGGACCAGGACCCAGCTCTTGCGCCGCTGCGTCTGTGCCCGCCGGGTGCTGTTGCCACCGATCTCGGTTGTGTCCAAAGCCGATCCGTGGCCTTTGAGCCCTGCTTGACCCCGCCTTGCTGAAGGAGCGTTCAGACTCGCCGAGGGTCCTGAGAAGAGGAAGTACAGCCGTCTCTCTCTCGGCTGTGCATCTGGCCTTGACAATGCAGCTGATCAAGGAGGTTGAGCACCTCGCTCCCCTTTACCCCTCAGCCCAGCCCAGTCCGGCGCACCGAGGCTGCCCTCAAACAGGCAAGGTTCTTTTATCAGGGATACTTACGACCTCCATGTTGCCCAGTCCCGGGGTCACCCTTCCCCTCCCATCCTACTTGACCCGTGTGCATTGACCTAGCTGACCCCCTCCTCCTTAGCCTCAGGGATGCCACAGCACCTCAGTGATGTTGGCTTCTCCCCTAGATTTATAGACATTTGACTATTCTACGCTCAGCACTACCCTTCTGTCTGGATTCTGTTTTAATGGCAACGTGCAGGCCCATGGGGATGACCGTCACCCATATACTTACGGATAACAAATCTGCAAACCCATTTCTCTACGCCTGCTTCTCCACTGAGCTTTGGACTCCCATCCCTCTGCCTCCCCCACCTCTGGGTGTCTAACGCAGCGCCGCTCAGGTCTGCATCACCGCACTTACAGAAATGCAGTTCTACCCACTGGGGCTTTCTCCCCACATTTCAGCAGCATCAACAGCAACATGGTTGTTGGCCAGGCGGCCGTCATGATAGAGTTGTCATTCCCTTACATCCGTTCACATCAAAACTCGCAGACAGGCGTCAGCCGCTTAGAAGAAAATCCGGAATAAATAGCAGAGCGCTCTTTTTAAGAGTTGCAGCATCACGAGGCATAGGAGCACATGTACCCCAATGTTCATAGCAGCACTCTCCACAATAGCTAAAACATGGAAAGAGCCTAAGTGTCCATCAACAGATGAATGGATCAAGAAGATGTGGTTTATCTATACCATGGAATACTACATGGCAATGAGAAACAATGAAATCTGGCCATGTGTAGCAACATGGATGGACCTTGAGGGTGTTATGCTGAGCAAAATAAGTCAGGCAGAGAAGGACAAATACCATATGTTTGCACGTATAGGAGGATTAGGAGGAACTTGACGGAGGAACAAGGGGGAGAAGAAGGGCGGAAATGGTGGGGGAAAGGGAGAGAGGCAAACCATGAGAGACTCTTGAATGCTGACAAAAACTGAGGACTGATGGATGTGGGGGGGAGGGGGGGATGGGCATGAAGGAGGGCACTTTGGGGATGAGCACTGAGTGTTATGTAGAAACTAATTTGACAATAAACTATTTGTAAAAAAAAAAAAAAAAAAAAAAGAGTTCTGTTAGTAAAAAGTATTAAAATCTCATGTTAAAAAAAAAAAAAAAAAAAAAAAAAAAAAAAAAAAAAAAAAAAAAAAGAGTTGCAGCATCACTAACCCTCTAAATGGAAGAGAGTGAGAAAATCCACAGACACTCTGGATATGGATCCTGAATGGAAGGAACCTTTCAGGATACCTAACCAATTAATTGTATGAAGATTTTCCTGCTTATATATGTGCATGAGTACTGACTGTATAGTTAAGAGCTCATGTCTTAATAAGTCAAAAAAAAAAAAAACCACTTCTAAGAAGTACAGAATAAAAATTGTAGAAAACATTGCGTTATAGTTTATTTGGCAGCACTTTTGCCCCTAATGGGACAGAAAGCTGCATGTGAAGAGTGATGACACCTTCAGTGGTGTGTGGCTTTGCTAGGGAATCCTGGGGTAAAAGAACAAGGCTTCTGAGGAGGGAGTCAAGCTACGCAAGGACCTTGGTGGCCCCATTGGGCTGCCCTGAGGCCTGTTCTGGGACTACACTGACTGAACACTGGAGTGATAGTCATGTCTAGTTTTACATGTTCAAGGCAGCATTCCCGATTCACCCACCTACCTCCGAATACCTTCCCACCTGGAATAGCATCCAGACTACGGTGTGGAGTACCTTCCTAGTCAATAGCATCACTACTGAAGACAATGTGGTTGTGTAAGGAGCTTGGCTTGAAAAAAAAAAACCACCGGAGTTTTTCCCAGCCTCCCTTGCAGCTAGGGGAGGGCAAATTCTGCCATGGAAATGTAAGCAGAGGTTTGTTGGGAGATTCTGGCAAAATTTGCATGCTTGGTGTGGAAACTCCTCTTTCTGCTGACGTCATGGTTCATGCCGCCTTGAATTCAGACAGCAGGTGGAAAGCAGAGCAGTCATATTGCAGCTGTGAGGCAGCTAAAGGTATGAATGCCATCTGCTAAGGGTGGCCGAGCACACAGACCAGGGGCTGGGGGGATTTGAGGTTCTTGGGGTGGGGCTTTGCAGAGAGATGGACCTGCTTCCAGTCTATTCATATCAAGTTCCTGTGGTGGGTGTCTTTACACGTGGCCAAATACACCCCTCTCCTCCTGCACATGTGGCCTCCCAGGTCCTGTGTGGTGGGGGCTCTGCCTGCCTCTCGGAGCTCATCTCTCATGGCCCCTCTGGCCACCCTGGCCTTTCTGACACTCCTGTAGCGTGACAAGCCAGTTCTTTCCTTTGGACCTTGGCATTAACCATTCTCTCCACCCGGAGCTGTTTCCCCCAGATCGTTCCCCCAGAATCCTTCTTATTCTGGAATCAGCTTTCCCACAGGGCCTCCCCTGCCCACCAGATCTGCAGCAGCCAGCCCAGGTACTTGCCTCTCATCCATGTCCATCATTCTCATCCAAAATTCCTCATCCATCTTCTGGGCATTAAATGTCTGTCTCCTCTGACTAACACTGGTCTAGCATCAGCCCCAAAAGAGGAGAGACCTTGTCCATTTGTCCCACTGCATGCTCGGCACCCAAAACCAAGGTGGGGACATAAAAAGCATTCAAGGGATGCCTGGGTGGCTCAGACGGTTAAGCATCCAACTCTTGATTTCAGCTCAGGCCGTGATCTCACGGTTCATAAGTCTGAGCCCTGCATCAGCTCTGTGCTGACAGTGTGGATACTGCTTGGGATTCTCTCTCTCTCTCTGCCCCTCCCATGCTCGCACTCTCTCTCCAAAATAAAATAAATAAATATTAAAAAAATAAAAAACATTCAATGCACATTCTCCCCCATAATTCCAGAGCAGGGATACATTTAATTTCTCACATTGTTACTAAAATGAAGAGCAAGGTCCTGAGTGAAGGACTATGTGGAGAATGAAAATATACCTAATATGTAAGTAACGTCAGTACAGATGGCCACTTATCCTAACATTTGCTTCCCCCCTTGAACATGTGTATGCATGTGTGTACGTGTGTGTATGCATGTGTGTATGCATGGGTGTGTCCATCCTTACCAGTCCCAGATGCCGAGGATAAATGCCAGGCACCACCCGTTGGAAAGTTTCTATGTGGCCTAACACTCTAACTCTCAGATATTATCAGAATTGCTGGATGACTAATCTTATGTGAGGCTCATTGTACTTCTGACAGCGGGGCAGTTTCACTCATTCTACCAAGAAAAACAAAAGTAAACAAAAGGGAGAAGGAAGGATTGTTGGGTTGAAATGGGACACAACTCTTGAGTGTCCGCTGGGACCAGAAGCTGAAATTTTGAAGCCCCAATCCCATTTTCTCCCACTGTTGGCCGCTTTCCAAATAGAGTTTTGTGATCTGTTTCCCCCTTCTTCTCTAAGTAGACTTGTCCAATCACAAATGGGGCTGGAAAACAAATGGTGAACGTATATTACTTCTTCTTTTAATTAAAAAAAGTCTTTTTTTAAAAATTTTAGGAGAGACAGTGCATGGAAGAAAGGGGCTGAGGGAGAGAGAGAGAGAGAGAGAGAGAGGGAGAGAGAATCTTAAGCAGGTTTCATGCTCAGCATGGAGCATGATGTGGGGCTTGATCTCATGACCCTGGGGTTATGACCTGAGCAGAAATGAACAGTTGGACACTCAACTGACTGAGCCACCCAGGTACTCTGGTAAGATACTTCTTTAAAAATATTTTTTTCAATGTTTATTTATTTTTGAGAGGCAGAGAGAGACAGAGCATGAGTAAGGAAGGGGCAGAGAGAGAGGGAGCCACAGAATCCAAAGCAGGCTCCAGGCTCTGAGCTGTCAGCACAGAGCCTGATGTGAGGCTCGAACCCATGAACTGTGAGATCATGAGCTGAGCCGAAGTCAGACGCTTAAGTTACTGAGCCACCCAGGCGCCCCCATAAGATACTTCTTACTGTGAATACTGTAAGCACTGGAAAAAGTATTGGAAGAAGGAACAGAAAATGCAAATCCTCTTCTCCATGTGCACATTTGTACCCCGGGCTACATCACTGGGACTTTCTGAGCCTGTTTTCTTATCTGCACAATCCCTCTGAGACGTGAACGCTGACCACCCAGGACTGGTGTGAGGCGGGGATTGGGTGCTGCCTGTACACCGTGTAGCTCTACCTCAGCACATGGACCTTCCATGGGATCCTGAGACCCAAGGACTTCTCTGCCCTCATTCATGGAGAAACCCAGTCTGTGAAGGGCCACGCACAGGGATCGGTGGCTGGTACCAGGAGACCCGAGAGAACCCTGTGCTGGCCACAGCTGGCCACAGTCCCACTTTGTAAGTCATAACGCACCGTAGGATGTGGCGTTACTACTGCAAATGGAGTTTTCATTGGCATCATGGAGTCCGTGAATTATCCGATAGCTTACTGACGTAACCCCGCCTATCAGTCAGTTTGATGACATGGCTTCCTTATTCCAGCCTGGCCCATATGTTCTGTCTTCTCGCGCTGTTTGTCTGATGGATGAGAATTTTTATATTCTTACTCACTACACAGAATTTCTTTCCCATTGTTGACATTGCTCAGAAAGGGAGAGGAGCATTCCTGACTTTGCAACATCCAAGGTGTTTCTCATTATATTATGGAGGTTTTAAATAATATTAATTTAAATATAACTTATATGACACCCCCACATACACATACAGTACTCGCAGAGAATATGCATGTCCTAGAGCCAAATAAAAATAATAGAACACCGCATGTCTCTCTCTCTCTCTCTCTCTCTCTCTCTCACACACACACACACACACACACACACACACACACACACGAGGAATCCTTCGAGATTTCATTAGGCTTCAACTTGTCAGTCAGTCACAGAGTAATTGAGAAGCACTTTGAGGCATTTTTCAACGGTAATTTAACAGCTAATAAAAGACATGGAGGTCGATTTTCGTCACATATGAGGTTACCCTTTGGCTAAGGATATTTGAAGAAAGAAAGAAAATAAACCAGCCTGAATCTTGGCAACACATTTTTCTTATCTGTATTTGGAAGTTAGAAAATAGAAGCCGCAAACATGATGAGAGGGCGACAGTCGTGAATGCTGATTTCCCACGGAACCGCACACGCTGTGGAGACGATCTACGAAAAGTGTGTTTCAGCGGCGAGAAACGGCGTGGGGGCAGGGATGATTTTGTTTCCAGCTCTTTCACAGAGTCATTGGCTGACCTTGCACGAGCTGCTTCCACATTCTGTGATTGTGGTTCCACAGGAGGCAGTAATCCGAATCTTACTCGGGGATTCAAATAGTTATTCAATATTATGTCTTAGCATTTATCTCCTTACATAAAATTCTTACAAGGGTATATGAATTTCCATAAGTACAAAAAATAAACATGACAAAGACATCAAGAATAAAGAAGCTTTCAGCAAGATAAAATCATCTCAAGGGAGTCTGAAATTGAAGAACAACATATTTTGGTTAGCTTTTTTTTTTTTTTTTAATCTATTCAGGATTCAGTGGTACTAGGATATTATTTTATCCTTTTCCCATTAAGAAAATTCAAAAGTTTCTTCGGGGGGTGGGGGAGAGTATGTCATTTTTAGAGAGCTTAAGGGAAAGACAAGCGGGATGTTGCGGGGCTCCTTGGCCTTTGGCAGTGAGCCTCTGCTCACACCTTCCGTGTGGGATCAGTCCAGGAAGGAGAATCTACAAATGATGGAGCGATGGCCTCGGGGCACCAGACGAAGGTTGGAGACCCAGCCTGATGACACGTATGTGTGACAGTGGGGATACGCCATCCTCTCTGAGCCTTGGAACCTCCTCTCACCCCGCCTTAAAAATAGGAGTTATAATACACCCTTCTAGAATGTTTACAAGAAGTGTATGTGATCGCATATTAAAGATGCTTGGTAAACTTTGAAGAACTAAATCCAGGTCTATCCAAAGACTTGCTAGAGATTTTAGAGAAAGAGCAAAGTAAACACATACTTGTATGCTCAAGAGGGAATGAAAGCGGAAAAAAAGCAAAAAGCATTTCAGTATCATAAAAAAAGATAGTTTTGACCTCACAGACCCCCTCGATGGGTAGAGGGAACCTCCAGGAGCCCACGGACCACATTTTGAAGACTGGTGTTCGAGATCATTCTTTAGACACATTGATTTAAGATTAAGAATAAAAGAAGGGCGGGGGTTAAAAAACAACCATCACACTATATATAGTTAGTGGAGATGTCAGCCTGATGATAGGCTTGGACTGCAATGTCATCCTGCACCCTCAAGCAGTGGTCCGGGTCAGCGGGCAGACACTCAGGACCGACCCACGGGTGCTGAGCCAGCCAGCTCAGATGGGAGGGTGGTAGGGGCTTGTCTCCCCCAGTGGCAGCTGCAGCCCCCAGTGTCTGGGCTTCCCCCCCCCCACCACCACCACTGCTGTTTCCAGATGGGCAAAGCCCTCCGGCTGTGCTGCTTGCTTTTAGAAAGCAGTTTGGGCAATCTTAGAGTTTTGGTGGTTTTATTGACAACAGTTTTCAAAAAAGCTGTTTTCACAGGCTTAGCAAAAAAAAAAAAAAAAGAGCAGAGATATAATTGACACATAACATTGTATAAGTTTAAGGTATACAATTGTTGGTTTTATATACTTATATATTATAATATGACCACCACCTTAGCATTAGCTAACATTTCTATCACATCACATAAGTATCATTTGTGTGTGTGTGTGTGTGTGTGTGGTTGGAACAACTAAGATCTAGTCTCTTAGCAACTTTGAAATTTATAATAAAGTACTGGTGACAGTAATCACTGTGCTATGCATTACGTTTCCAGAACTTATTTAGCTACTGGTTGCAAGTTTGTACTCTTTTTTTTTTTTTTTTTTTTAAAGTAGGCTTCATGCCCAGCATAGAGCCCAATGTGGGGCCTGAACTCATGACCCTGAGATCAAGACCTGAGCTGATGAGATCAAGAGTCAGATGCTTAACCAACTGAGGCACCTAGGCTCCCCACGTTTGTCGTTCTAAACATCTCCCCAATTGCCCCAGCCCCCAGCTCCTAGCAACCACCAATCTTCTCTCTATTTCTATGATTCAGCTCTTTTATTAGATTCCCCATGTAAGTGATATCATGCAGTATTTGTCTTTCCCTGACTTAGCATAATGCCCTCAAGATCCATCCCACGCATATCCCATTAACTAAGGAAGTAAAAAATCTGTACAGTGAAAACTACATGAGTTTGATGAGAGAAATTAAAGACACAAACAAATGAAAAGGATATCCCATGTTCATGGATTTGAAAAATTAACATAATTAAAAATGTCCACACCACCCAAACCCATCTATAGATTCAATGTGGTCCCTGTCAAAATTCGAATGACATTTCTCAGAGAAATAGCAAAAACAATTCACAGGCTTTTAAACAAGGAGTGGCAGGGGGTGCCTGGGTGGCTTAGTCGGTTAAGCATCTGACTTCGATTCAGGTCATGATCTCACAGTTCGTGGGTTCGAGACCCGCATCGGGCTCTGTGTTGACAGCCAGCTCAGAGCCTGGAGGCTGTTTCAGATTCTGTGTCTCCCTCTCTCTGACCCTCCCCTGCTCACACTGTCTCTCTCTCTCTCTCTCTCAGAAATAAATAAAACATTAAATTAAAAAAAAAAAAGGAATGGCAAAGGATCTCAAAGAGGAGGCTGTTGGCCATTTCTTACCCCTCCAAACAAGCGTGTTGTGCCTTCTCTTGATAAGCATAGATGTTTTGATTACTACATAGTGGGTGTTTAGATGACTTTCATGTAAGAAACTCTTTTCATAAATACATTAAGAAATAAAATTAATATACTTTAGAAAATCTAAATAATAGAGCAATGTCCAAAGGAGAAGGTGTGTCTCCACTTCTTAATAATCCTATCAGCATTCAGGTCTACAGCTAATAACATCTGGCTTCCAGAAAAAATAGTAAGGATTTTTTTTAAACTATCTTATTTCATGCACTGTCCCTCAGTTTATGTTAGTCTGAGGTTTCCCTCATTGTTATACAGGGGTTATGGGTTTTTGGAAGGAAGACCATAGAAGTGAAGTGCCATTTTCTCCATGTAATTTCAAGGGCACATGCTATCAATATGACTTATCATAGGTGACGTTAACCTGTATTACCTGGCTGACAGAAAGAGCTTTAAGTATAGTTATTTTATAGATTTAAGTTAATTTACTGGTGAGTTCAGCTCTTTATTAGGAATCAGTGTGAAGAGGGGACTAAGTTATTTGTGTCATAACCTTCAACTGATATGCCTGTATCAATAAGCATACACATGTCTATGATTCTGGAAGATTCTAGAAGATACCTTTGGGCACTTCTTCACTTCCTCTCTCTCTTTCTGTCTCTCCCTCTTTTGCCAATGAGAGGAAGTGAGTTTTATTCTCTCTCACTATTCTGAGGATAGAGATGGCAAATAATTGCCCTAACAAATTTGAAGCCTGTTTTCCCTGCTGAGATTACTTGGGTTTCTTTTAAAACCATTGTTCTTCTCAGTGAAGTGATTTAACAAAACTGATGAGTTATTCTGTTCGGGCAAAAGTACCTGTGTGTGACTCTGCAGGCTAGAGAAGCCTGTAAATAATGATTTTGGTGGGTGTCCTCCATTTCAACATGTTTGCGGAAAAGCCCGTTCAGCTCTTGCTCAATTTTTAGGAAAAGGTCCCAGCTTGGGAAATACAATTGCAATTAATCTAGATAAGAACAAATCTCAAGCCCATCCTTCAAGCTTGGAGGGACCCTCTGGGGCACCATTCAGAGCTTTTTACTGATGTAAATTAATAAACTGCCTTTGGCCATGGAAAAGATAAAAGAAAAGATACAAGCTTCCGTAGCTCGCTTGAGACTTATAACATGACTATTCATCTTCCTAACAAAGAACCAGGGGGTGTTTGGGTCAAGAAAAGTTACACCGAAGAGATTCCTTGCAGGGTTTGTGGAAGAGGTGAAACTTGATGTGACTTCACACCCACAAATAGCAGAGAGGGTCTAGTTTGTTTTCCTTTTCACCCTTAGAAATTGGACATAAATAAAAAGCAGTGCCTCTAATGGATTCATCACACAATTTGAAGCCTTGCTCTCCACCCTTCTCCCTACTCACCTGCACCCCCTTCCCCTTTATTACCTTGCTGTTTTTTTTGATACTGAAGTCTGTCCTATTCCATTAGACAACATTTACTGGAGGCCCTCTCCATCAAGTGTCCTAGGCTCTCTGCTTTTATCCCACTCCCTGGGATTCATGTCCAACTTCTCCAACTTTCGCTGAGGTGATTGGAGAATTGAATGTTCCTTGGGATTCTAGGCAGCAGGCTGGTGCTGCTATGGCAGCTGAGACAGAAGGTAGCCCTGTTCTTATCATCTGTCTACTCATGTGAGGTGGTCCTGGGAGACATGTGCTGGCCTGGGCTGTCTCCTGGGGTCCTTGTCTTCTTCCTACAATCCCAGGGTTTTCATGGCGGGAGGAGGGAGGCAGCGTTGGCTGCCAGGCTCTGAAGATAAATCTAGGAATCTCAAGACTAAGAAGGGGTTCATTGATCTCATAGGCTTTGTTTCATTCAACAAATATTTTTGAGGACATACCCTATGCCAGGCACTTTTCTAGAAAGCGAAGGTAAGGCCTCAGCTTTCTCAGGGCTTACATTCTAGTCTGTTGGAGGTTGCAACTGTGCACAGTGACCCGCCACAGACGTAGGTCTTCTGATACTCTCCGCTAAAACAAACTGAAATCCTGAACAACTTCCCAGTTTCTGAAGCTTTGCAATGTTAATATGCTGGGCTGTTTGTAAACAAATACTCCATAGAGTTCCTCAGGACACATTTTAAAAGAGAAAATCCAGATGTCATGTCCTTCCCGGTTTTCTGTCCTTCTGCAGGGAAGATCCCTCAGGAGGAAACGTGGGGTGGGGAGAGGTTGTCTGGCACACCCCTTCCCCTTTCAGGCATCGCTTATGCCCTGGGAGCTAGGGGTGGTGGGAGTCCCGCATCCTCTGGGGCAGGGCTGGTCAAACTCCCTTGAACTCATGACTGGTCTTGCTCTGGTTTCTAGAGGCTCAGACTTGAAAAATCATCATGAGCAAGCCTCTTCTTGTATCTTCGCTACAGGTTTAGAAATTATTTTTATGAGCTTTTCCTCTCATTTATATTACGCATATCCCCTCAACAGATGGGATTTTCATGGTCGGCCCAATGTTCTTTCGTTGTGTCATTAAATAAAAGAAATGAATGGATGTGCTCTTCTAGGTGACTAGGTAGAAATTCATCACTAGGATGGCAAGGGAAACCTTTCAGGCGATTCCAGGCCTTCCACGCTCACCCCAGTGCCTCAACAGGCACACAGCTTCTACATGATTCTAGGCGACAGGACAGTTCAAGGTCATAGGTTCTCTATTTTGGATGATGATTGTCAATATGGATTCAATATGATTTGCCCGTGTTTACGATGAAGCATTTAATACGTGTCACCTGAATGCCTTTGTTGAAGACAATAACATGTTAGCTGTACTTTTATTGTTAATTTCTGTTTTATTCTCGAATAGAATACAGGCTATTTTCTATTACACTTGGCAAACTACGACCTGTAAGTAAAATTTTGCCTGATGTCTGTTGTATAAATAAAGTTTTGTTTGGAACACAGCCATGCCTGTTTGTTTACATATTGCTTCATGCTACTTATGTGGTACTGCGGCAAGGGTGAGTAGTTGTGACAGAGGTCCTATGGGCTTCTAAGCCAAAAACATTTACTGACTGATCTTTGGCAGTATGTTTGCCGACACCTATAGACTATAGGAAAAAAAGTAGAAGCAAAGGGATTTGTACTTGGTAAATATTTAGATAATGGATCATTTTAGAATTTATTTTTAAGCCTTTATTTCTTAGGAAATGTGACACATCCTTCCATAAAGTGCCATCTTTCCTATCTGTGACGTGGCGAGGTGTGCTGTGAAGAACAGCTTATGGTGGAATGTAGGAAGACCTTGTCCAAGGGGCCATGTTGAAGCTCTTCTCTGATTCAGAATATGAGAGGAAGCCTCACAGATAATGCCCTCCCATCCCCTCCTCCTTGCGATAATATCTTTGTATAAGACACTTCCCTCCAGTGTGAGTCTGGATCTAATGACTGGCTTCTACTGGACAGAATATGGTGACAATGATGGATGTTGCTTCTGATATTAGGTTATAAAAAGACTGATTTCTGTCTACTGTTCTCTCTTGCTTACCTGGTCTGCTCACCTTTGGCAGAGCCAGGCTGGGAAGCGGTCCTGTGAAGAAGAGACCCGCATGGTAGGAGACCAGGCCCTGACAATAACCATGTGAGAGAGCTGGAAGCTGATTTATGGCACCCTCCCCGCATGAGACCTCTCCCATGAGCCCAACAGCTTGACTACCACCTCCGGAGAGGCTCTGAGCCAGAGGACCCCTGGCCAAGCCACCTTGGATTCTTACTTGCAGAGATGGAGAGATAATAAATGTGTGTCGTTTTAATCCACTACATTTTGGGGGTAATCTGTTATGCAACTGTAGGTAACTATTAGGCAGGAAAAAATACCAGAGTTGAATTAAGGAATGACATAACTTTCAGTCTGATATAACTCACTCAGTCTGCTTTATTTAAGTTAAATGAAATCAGACACTATTATACCAGTAAAGTAGTGTCCTTTCTTTTTTTTTTTTTAAATTTTTTTAAATGTTTTTATTTATTTCTAGGAGAGAGAGAGAGAGACAGCGTGAGCAGGGGAGGGTCAGAGAGAGAGGGAGTGACAGACTCTGAAACAGGCTCCAGGCTCTGAGCTGGCAGTCAGCACAGAGCCCGACGCGGGGCTCGAAACCACGAACTGCAAGATCATGACCTAAGCGAAAGTCGGACGCTTAACCGACTAAGCCACCCAGGCGCCCCAAGTAGTGTCCTTTCTGAGTGCATTGTTGTTTTCCATGAATTCACACGTCCCCACCCTTTGGCAGACACTCGCAGAGGCTACATGTCTTGGCCTTCACATAGACTAGCACACTGCTCTGGGGCAGGACGCCTCTGGTGGGTCTTTATGCACAGACCTAAGATCATAGCTCAGGTGGGAAGATGCTCTCATATGTCCAAACTGGCCAACACTTACGTAAAACACAATGCCAGAAAATGCTCACTTTGTATTGAGCTGCTTGTTCTGTCTTTGAAAATGGAACTCTGGCATCTCACAAGTACAAGTCCGGGCTTCGTAAGAATCGCTCTTTGGGCTGTATTCACTCTGTGGAGCCACCTGGGACGCGCTGCCGTCTGGTAGAGGAGCCCTGAGCTCCGGGCCCAGAACAGCTGCGGCTGCGCTGGTAGATCCTGCCTAGCCTGATGCCCATGGTGGGGTGCCCTGGTGGCTGCCCGGGGAGGGGGGAAGCAGGGGATGCTGGGAGGCTGTCGGCCGGAGCTGCATGGGCAGCAGAGGCAGATCCGCTGCTGGGCTGCTTGGGTCTGGATGGAAGCCAGTTTGGGCAAAGACCAATCAATTCAACTTGTGTTCTTTTCTCTTCTCATTTACATTTGTGGAATCTTGAAGGGAGGATCCTTTCTGAATCTGGGCATATGCTTGGAACAACACAGGCATGGAGGCCCGGATGCACACGGTCACACATGTGCACACACCGTGCCTTCTCACGTTTTGCTTCGTGTGGAGGGCAAACAGAGCTGAGGAGTACGTCGAAGCTTGTCTGGCTCTAAACCAAGCATCCAATAGGGCGCCTGGGTGGCTCAGTTGGTTAAGCGTCCGACTTCAGCTCAGGTCATGATCTTAGGGTTTGTGGGTTTGAGCCCCGCATCCGGCTCTGTGCTGATAGCTTAGAGCCTGGAGCCTGCTTCGGATTCTGTGTGTCCCTCTCTCTCTGCCACACCCCCTCTTGCTCTGTCTCTGTCTCTCAAAAATGAATAAATATTTTAAAAAATTAAAAAAATAAACCAAGCATCCACTTGATGGACCTTGGAGCTGTTTTTCAAAATGCATCTCTGGAGTCCTGTCCTGACCTAATTGAACCAGAGTCCCCAGTGGTGGGGCCCAGAAGCCTGTATTTATGTCATGATAATCTGGTCATGTCCACCCCCACCCCTCCAGAAGCTGCCACGTATTTGGTGAGAGGGGACCCATTTCAGTGTGCTAGGGCCACCTTAAACACGACCACAGACCAGGGGGATTAAACCACAGAAACTTATTGTCTCCCAGTTCTGGAGGCTGGAAGTCCAAGGTCAAGGTGTCAGTGGGTCAGTCCCTTCTGCAGCTGGGAGGGAGAGTCTGCTCCAGGCCACTGCCCCTGGCCTGTGAAAATCCATCTTCTCCCTGCGTCTCTGTGTGCCGTCTGTCTTTTGTTTACCTGTGTCTGTGTCCACATTTCCCTATTTATAAGGACACCTGTCATATTGGATTGGCATCCACTCTAATGACCTTATTTTAATTGGGATTACTTCTGTAAAGATCCTAACTTCAAGTAAAGTCCTAGTCTGAGATACTGGGGTTTAGGGCTCCAACACATCTTTTTTTTTGGGGTGGGACCCCTAACAGCACCCCTTTACATAATAGAGGACTATGTCCTGAGTACTCAGTAATGTTGAGATGATGAGAGCTACTGTTTTTGAGTGCTTACTCTCCATACTAAATGTTTTACATGCACTATTTATTTATTTAAATATAATCTATTGTCAAATTGGCTAACATACGGTGTGTACAGTGTGCTCTTGGTTGTTGGGGGTAGATTCCCGTGGTTCATCACTTCCATACAACACCCAGTGCTCATCCCAGCAAGTGCCCTCTCAGTGCCCATCCCCCATTTTCCCCTCTCCCCCATCCCCATCCCCCCTCAGTTTGTTCTCTGTATTTAAGAGTCTCTTACAGTTTGCCTCCCTCTCTCTCTGTAACTATTTTTTTCCACTTCCCCTCCGCCATGGTCTTCTGTAAAGTTTCTCAAGATCCACATCTGAATGAAAACATATGGTATCTGTCCTTCTCCGACTTACTTCACTTAGCATAATACCTTCCAGTTCCATTCACTCTGCTGCAAATGACAGGATTTCATTCTTTCTCATTGCCAAGTAGTATTCCATTGCATGTATAAATCACATCTTCTTTATCCATTCGTCAGTTGATGGACATTTAGGCTCTTTCCATAATTTGGCTACTGTTGAAAGTGCTGCTATAAACATTGGGGTGCATGTGCGTCTGTGAATCAGCACTCTTGTGTCCTTTCGATACATTCCTAGCAGTGTTATTACTGGGTCATAGGGTAGTCCTATTTTTAATTTTTTGAGGAACCTCCACAGTTTTCCAAAGTAGCTGCACCAGCTTACATTCCCACCAACATGCACTACTTAATTTTAACCTTCACTGCAAACATTGACAAAGTTGTTATGTTTCCCAATTTGGAGAGAATAAAACTGGGGCTCGCAGAAATTGGCTAACTGGGCCGAGGCATCGCCGCTGGGAGATGGCAGCGCAGGGGTGATGCGGCCGCCATGCTCTTTTCTGCTGTAGATTCATTGTCCGAAGCTCTAACTGGTGCAGAAATCCTCTTACTTTCCTATTTCCTTGGCCTAAGTTCTTTGTCCTTCTTCTATGGCAGGATGACTGACTCCTCATCGTCAGACGCCTGTAGAAGGTTTCTAGGCCCTTTCAAGCCTTCGCTTTTCCAGGGCACACAGCCTCCTTCTTTCCGGGGTGACACACCGCAGGTCCTCTGGTCACCGTGGCTCTATCCTCCCGGACCTCTCCAGTCTGCTGATGAGCACTTAACCGTGTTGGCCCCAGTGCAGACTGGAGCTGGGTTTGGACACGGTTCTGCTCCAACCGTGCTGGCTTGTTACACTCACCGTAAACAAAAATCTCCCAGCTGCACGTGCCTGGTGTCCCATCAGGCCAGGGCGCACACAGTTTCTGTCCTTTCTGGGTAAGTGCATTGGAATATCGGCTAAGCACACACTGTAAGCCGGAACTCCGTGCATATTTGATGTCAACCTAAAGAGCTTGCTCCCACATCCAGACCAGGGCAAAGTTATAAACTGAGGCATGTGAGCCTTAGTGCTCCAGACAGAGCAAAGGCCCTACTGTTGGGGGTGTGCCGACATCAAACTCCCCCTGTAAGCAGGGCTCTCGGAGAGCAAGCCAGCAGCGAGGCTTTGCCACTAGTGCCTTTAGTTTCTTCCCTCCTCTGGGTGACTGCAAATCTCCTGTGTATCTGAAACCAGGAAGGAGTTTCCTTTTCACCAATTTACTGTCTTACTTTAGCTAATGTAGCCCTTTAGGTAACTTTAGAATTTGAGAGATGGCTATTGTCCCAGACCCATGGTCTTATACTTGGCCACCTGAACTATTGAAGAGATTGACAGCATCCCACTGATCATGGCCGTACAGCCTGTCTGGTCTCAGCACTTATTATGGGGCAGGTGTGTGACTGCTATACCTCCCTCTCTTCCTCACGACCAGGGATGGGCTCTGGTTTCAGGCATTGTTCTAGATCCTGGGGGTCCTGGGTTGAACAAGACAGACAGGGTTCCTGCTCTCGGGGACATTCTAAGAGTGGGTCGACTGGTGACAAAGAAGTAAACCGATTAAGTACATTCAGGTTGTATGGACAGCAGTGTTGGAAACAAACAGGACAAGGTGGGGTGTGTGCGTGCGTGCAAAGGTGTTTGTGCCCGTGTGTGTGTGCACTGTGTGTGGGTGTGCATGCTTGTTCACGTGCATGTGCTTCTTCCTTCCAGATTCCTCCAATGCTAAACTCTCCAGTTCCTAACTTACGTACCATTAGCAGAGTTACATTCTATTGACCCTTCTTTATGTCAGCATCTGGTCACCTGTGTCATCTCCCTTCATTTGCCAGGTAAGCGTCATGCAAAGTAAATTTTGAATTTATCCCAATTGTGGAATTTAAAGTATTCAATATACACTCAACCAACGGACAGTTACAAGTGATTCTTGCCGGTGTTCTTGTTGCGTCCTGCGTGATCGTGGGCATGAGGTGTGACATGACCTGTTTGGAAGCACCCCCATTACATTAGCATCGATGGAAACAAAGCAGAGCCTGGAGAAGTTGTGGAGTCGAGGAAGGGGATTTTTCTTCCTGCTGCCCTGCCCTCCATCTCCCCAACTCCCCACTTCCAGCCCTCTTCATCCTTGGTCTCCTCCACTTATCCAAATAAGAAGAGAATGGCCTTCACTGGTTTGTGGTCAGATGAAAAATTAGGGTCGGGGGTGCTAGGTCTGGGCCTCTATCCAGAAATGAAGATGGTGTGCTTTTCTGGAGGCTCTGCAGTCCTCATTCTTGGGGACCCCAAGCTGGCCCACTGAGTCAGGGGCTCCAATGGGCCACTGCATGGGGAACGAGGAGCTGTGAGTGATCTTCATCAGAACAGGGGCACCTGGGGGCTCAGTCAGTTAAACCTCTGACTCTTGGCTTCTGCTCAGGTCATGGGATCCAGCCCCAGCATCAGGCTCTGCACTAACAGCTCGGAGCCTGCTTGGGATTCTCTCTCTCCTCTCTCTCTGGCCTTCCCCACTCAAAATAAATACATAAACTTAAAATGTATTTATATTATAGAACAATCACTGTCTTTCCAAGGGTCAAGAGGCTCTCAGGCTCTGGGAGGAGAGATGGCTCTTACCAGGTCCCTGTTTTCCTGAGGCTCAGCAGGAAAGGACTGACGGCCACATTGAATATCCCAAACCCCTACGTGGAGCCCTAACTGAGGTGGACAATCTTGCCAGTTCCTTCCTTCCTTCCCTCCCTTCCCCCTCCCTCCCCGCTCCTCCCCTCCTTTCCTTCCTTCCTTCCTTCCTTCCTTCCTTCCTTCCCTCCACCTTTTAGGCAAACAATCTCATTGGTGGAGGGGAAAGCCCTGGCCGCCTTAAACGGGCACTAGCAGACTGAACTGCCTACCTCCTGAGCATCAGGGTGAGGGCGTGGGTGCTCCTCTGAGCCCAGCCCCAGGGTCTCTGAAATCTTCCTCTGGGTTGGAGGAATCCTCAAAGGAAGCTCTCAGCCTGTTCTTGTGCGGCCCCTGGATGGGCGATGAGGCTAACTTTTGGGCCATCACTGCTGTTTCCTGGCTTCTGTGCATGTGTCCTCATGCACGAGCTGGGACAGCTGGGCTCCCTCTGCTGCTGCCCCTGGCTGGAGCCCACCGATTCCTTGGAGCCTTTCCCTGTGAGCTGGCTGCCTCTTCCTGGCTTTCCTGCGCTGGCTCCCTCCCTTCATTGCCATCACAGAAGCTGGGGCTCCCCTCACTAACCTTCCTTTAGCCCTTATCCTTTCCTCCTTCCAGACCAAGACTTCCAGCTCTACAGAGCTCATTACCCGTGAACCTTCTGTCTGTCTTCTGTCCAAGCCTCTGCCATCTACTCTGAGGCAGAGGTGCCAGGAGTCCATCATTCCTGATGCCTTGGACTTTGGCCAAGACTGAAGCAGGAAGCAGGAAGTGAGAAGCAGGAAGCAGGAAGTGAGAAGCAGGAAATAAGAAGCAGTTGTTTCTGCTGCTTCAGGTGTCCTTCCTCTGGGGTCCGGGAAACTTCAGCCTGCCCAGGGCCAGTGAGATTAGGGATACAGAGAACCCTGCCCGTGGGGCTAACCTGTAGGTAATATTCAGGAAACTTGTTGACCAGCATGCTGATTTCAGCTACTAGAGAGATAACAGTGTGAGATAAAATATATATATATATATATATATATATATATATATATATATATATACATTGAGAGCTATTGTTGAAATAATTCCAATCACAGTTATTTGAACAAACTACTGATCATCCATGCCTATTTGTCATGGGGCAGATAGACACTCGTGCACATTAAAAAAAAATGGCTACTTAACTTTGAGGCAAGTTTTCTGTAATCATAAAGTCAAATCTGGCTCATACTTGATCCACCTTCTTGGAGTGTTGCTTGGTTAGCATGGTTTCAAAATCAGCTAGAGAGACACTGGCCTGTAATGAACGTGGAGGCGGCACCCCACTGCAGACATTCTATCAAATGTCTTCCTTCCCATAGTTGACACATCACAGAAAAACTAAGTGCAAATAAACATTTCCAGTCACATAGTATCTCAAATGGCCTTTAATATCTGTCTCTAAAGCATGCATTCTCAAAGGGGAATCCTTAAGAGAGCATAGAAATCATACTCCTTTATACGTTGTTCATACAGGTCTTTATGTGTAAAGAACAGATACACATACAATACATAGATAGTTAGACACTATGTCTTTAACATTAACATTTCATTGGGAAGGGATTTGAACAAAAATGTCTTAAACGGCTCATGGGGGTGGGGATGGGGAATAATGGTTGAGAAACATGCCTAAATGGGTATTTTAGTATTTTTCTATTTTACAGTATTACCTTCTAATTAGTTTTTCAATAGAAATGTGAATTTTCATATCCTGCAGTTGCTTAAAGTCAGACAGATCTACTGAAAGTCTGTTACTGCTAGAAGGCAACATCCATCCATCGTAGCCATTGCACAGTGGCCCCCAGGAGAGTCTTCTAGCCGGGAAATCTGCTGTGCTATTATAAAATAATAAGGCTGCTTATTGTCCACAGCTCATGGAAGCAATCTCATTATTATTTTACGGTCAAATCTCTGGTGATAATAGTACTGATAATTACAGCGCCATATTTCATGAAAGCAAGACTCCATTGATTGTAAGATGTGCCATTAAAAATTTGACACAATGCCAGGATGCTGTAGACTGTCAGGTGCACTGAAGAAGTGTTAAAATGCCAGAAAGTGTGCATCTTTGGGTCAAGGAAGAGCAGAAATGATAGCCGACAACCTCTGAGTCTTTGCCATGTGCCTGGTTTATCTCACTGAACGCTCTCAATGGGGTGATGCTGTTGCATATGATGATACTTATTATTATCCTCTTTTTTTAGATGGGGACAACTGAGATTCAGATAGGTTGAGTAGCTTGCCCAGGATTTCACAGCTCCAAAATGTTGGAAGAAAGAATCAACGCCAGGATCCTCATGCATTAGCCTTCTGGTGAACCTTAGGCTACATCTTACTCTACCCTTCTCCTACCCCAGTTACCCCAGAAAGCAAATGCACTTCAGTTCACTCAACATACAAGTTTCTAGACAGGGCACAACATGGAATGCTTATATCTTGCAAATTCACAAGCGGAATTTTAGTTTTCAAAGGCAAGAATGCTGTGGTACTGTGGCCTCCCCTCGCCCTTCTGATCTGGTGGAAAGAGAATTTATCTTGAAGCCAGAAGGACTGTGGTTTGGTCCTCACTCCTACACATAGCTGCAGTGGTAACATGGCTGAAAGTTCACCTTTCTGAGTCCTGGTGTCTACGTCTGAGTCTTGAAGCCTATGCCTCATAAATCCAGGCTCTCATAGTCACACAGCTTCATTAATAAACTCCTGAAGGATGAGATGTTAAGCCCACACTCCTAATAGGTTTATAGCTTTCTGCTTAGGGGTGGCTGCCAGGGAGAGGTGTTCTATTTTTATCTCTCTTTTGCCTTTGTTCTGATTGCTATTCTGTAAATGATCTCGGCCATCCAGCATGCATTTAGTTCATTCGGCTGGGACACTTCCTAAATGGTATAGAGATAACCAATTGTAGAGTTTATATTGGAATTGAGAATTTGCCTCCCTCAAGAATATTATAATCTTAACTTATTGTTTGAGGCTCCATTGCTTTTGGGTAAATACGAAAATGTGTTTTCTCTTTCTCTATTCCAGTGGGCAGTTTTTCAAATGGACTGTAACAGAAGCTTCTCTGTTTGCACTGGGAGTCATCTCAGGTTTACATTCAGAAAACCTAATAAAAATGTGAGCGGCAAACAACTGAGCTAAAGCAGAGGAGAGAAAAGAAATTGTTTGATGAGGATTTTGCAGAATAATGGCACAGAGCTGTCCTCACTGAAGGACTTGGCGGCTTCTTGGGAAGGGGGGGCATGTGCGCGTGCTCAGCCCAGTAGTTATTCCTGAAGCTTCTAACCACCCTTCGTCCCTGGTGCAAAACTACACACATTAGGCAGAGGAGCCTTTCACACTGGCCTCTCTTAGATTGGGGTGAGTTTCCAGTAAGTTCTTCATCTTTTCTGATTTTGTGTGCTAGAGAGCTGTTTGAAGTTATTTTAAACCAGACTCCAGAACAACAACAACAACGAAAATTCCATAAGAAATGATGGCCGCCAGAGCTTGCCCAATAATATTTATTCTGCTGGTTTCTGGACAGAAAAATGGTCTACATTTGTTAACTATACGTTTCACCAAAAGTCAAAAGGAAGGCTTTTTCCCCCCCTAATATTTCTCCATAGTTTTAGTTTGCTTGAGTAAATATTGTCAGTTGAACAAATAGACTTTGGCCTGTAGCTGGGACGGTGGTTTGGTTTTGTTTCTTCAGGGGGTTTGGTATCATGGTCTCCCACCGGGAAGAAAGTGGCTCCCGTGATTCACGATGGTGTCCCCCTAGCACTTGAGCCAGTGCTGGGACTCACCAGAGCTGACTGTGATGATGTCTCTCCCAACCTGGCTTTCTGTGATGTCATGCCGGTAGCTTGAAATTGACCTTGAGGGAGTATTTACACCACAGAAATCAACAAATCCTGCAAGCCAGGGCCTTCTCCCTGCTCCTCGCCCACCATGAGAGCCCATGTTAAATATTGATGGTCTTCTAGTGCCTATGCTGTCGAATCTTGGTGACACACTGAGGAGGACACGTTATAACTGTTGGGGCTGTAAGAGGCTCCCTTTAGACCTAACGACACCTGCAGATTGAAAGTAAGGGGATGGAGAATCATGTGTCGTGCTAATGGAGCATGAGCTAAAACATGAATTCAATAAAGTCGCAGGATACGAAATCAATGAACAAAAATCTGTTGCATTCTTATACATCAACAGTGAAGCAGCAGAAAGAGAAATCAAGGAATTGATCCCATTTACAATTGCACCCAAACCATAAGATACCCAGAAGTAAACCTAGCCAAAGAGGTAAAAGATCTCTACTCTGAAAACTATAGAACACTTGTGAAAGAAATTGGAGAAGACACAAAGAAGTGGAAAAAAGTTCCATGCTCATGGATTAGAAGAACAAATTTTTCTTAAGTGTCTGTATTATCCAAAGGAATCTACACATTTAATGCAATCCCTATCAAAATACCACCAGCATTCTTCACAGAGTAGAATAAACAATCTTAAAATTTGTATGGAACCACAAAAGACCTTGAATAGCCAAAGCAATCTTGAAAAAGAAAAGCAAAGGTGGAGGCATCACAATTCTGGACTTAAAGCTACATTACAAAGCTTTAGTATTCAAGACAGTATGGTACTGGCACAAAAACTGACACATAGATCAATGGAACACAATAGAAAACCCAGAAATGGACCCACAACTATATAGTCAACTCATCTTTGACAAAGTAGGAAAAAATATCCAATGGAAAAAGATAGTCTCTTCAACAAATGGTGTTGGGAAAACTGGATGGCAACATGCAAAAGAAAGAAACCAGACCACTCTCTTATACCATACATGAAAATAAATTCAATATGGATGAAAGACTTAAATGTGAGAAGGGAAACCATAAAAATCCTTGAGGAAAACAGAGGCAGCAACGTCTTTGACCTTGGATGTAGCAACTTCTTACTAGACACATCTCTGAAGGCAAGGGAAACTAAAGCAAACATGAGCTGTTGGTACCTTATCAAGATAAAACGTTCTGCACAGTAAAGGAAACAACCAACAAAGCTAAAATCAACCAATGGAATGAGAGATGATATTTGCAAATGACATATCAGATAAAGGGTTAGTATCCAAAATCTATAAAGAACTTACCAAACTCAACACCCCAAAAAACAAATAATCCAGTTAAGAAATGGGGAGAAGACATGAACCGACTTTTTTTCAGCGAAAACATCCAGATGGCCTTTTGCATGCACAAGCATGAAAAGCTGCTCAACATCACTCATTATCAGGGAAATACAAATCAAAACCACAATGAGATACCACCTCACACCTGTCAGGATGGCTAAAATTAACAACACAGGAAACAACAGATGTTGGTGAGGATGCAGAGAAAGAGGAACCCTCTTGCACTGTTGGTGGAAATGCAAACTGATGCAGCCACTCTGGAAAACAGTATGGAGATTCCTCAAAATTTAAAAATAGAACTACCCTATGACCCAGAAATTGCACTACGAGGTATTTACCCGAAGGATGCAAAAATACTGATTCAAAGGGGCACATGCATCCCGATGGTTATAACAGCATTATCAACAAGAGCCAAATTATGGAAAGAGCCCATATATCCATCGACTGATAAATGGATAAAGAAAATGGGTTATATATTTACAATGGAATATTACTCAGCCATAAAAAGAATGGAATCTTGCCATTTGCAATGATGGATCCAGAGAATATTAGGCAAAGCAAAATAAGTCAGTCAGAGAAAGACAAATACCATATGATTTCACTCATGTGTGGAACTTAAGAAACAAAACAGATGAACATAGGGGTAGAAAAGAGAGAGGCAAACCATAAAACAAACTCTTAACTGTAGAGAACAAACTGAAGGTTGCTGGAGGGGAGGTGGGGGGGCCAATGGGCTAAATGGGTGATGGGCATTAAGGAAGGCTCTTGTATTGATGAGCACTGGGTGTTCTATGTAAGTGGTGAATCACTAAATTCTACTCCTGAAACTAATATTACACTATATGTGGACAAACTAGAATTTAAATAGAAACTTGAAACAAACAAAACAAAATAGTTTTTAAGTTGTTACACAGAGGAGTATTACTTAAATTTAGTAGCTGCAGGCTTAGATTGGAATCTTTTGCTTTCTTCAGAAATATTTCTGTCACAATGATACTAATTATAAATGAGTTATATTTTCAAACAATATGTGAATGAAAGAAAGTCACTGTCTGGGAGCCTTGTCTGGGGCTTTACAAGCAGATGAGTAAGCCGGGCATTCCCACTGCCACCACGACTGCCATCACTCAGCCAGAAGTTGTCGCTGAACCCATGTCTGTGCGTGTCTGTGTGTCTGTGTGTGTGTGCGCATGTGTGTAAGCCTGTATGTGTATGTGAGAACCTGTGTGTGCCCCTATGTGTGTGTCTTTGTGATTGAACCTGTGTGTGCATATGTGGGCATTCGTGCCTGTGTCTGTGTATATGTGTGAGCGTGTGTGTGTGTGTGTGTGTGTGTGTACACGTGCCCTGCAGCTCCGGCAAGCAAGCGCGTATAGCAGCCCCCATTGGATGGGGCCGGGCATTCACGAGCCACGGCAAGCAGCTCCTCAGGGCCGTGCACGGCTTTGTGGGAGCGAGGAATGGCCATCTGGGAGGATCTGAGGACGGGGGCAACTCTGATCGCATCAGTCCCCCTTTCCGGCCCCTGCTCCTTCCTGGCTGTTAAGCTTAATATTCAGGAACTTTTAAAGAGGAAACGGTGCCCACCAGGGAGGCAGGTGGAAGATGAAGGAGGAGGAAGTGCTAGTGGTGCCTGGTTGCCCAGCATCGGTGGGAGTCGTGGGCTGGCTCCATGTCAGAGCCTCAGGGCTTCTCTGGAACCTTCCAGCTGGGCTTCTTTCTCATCAATGAAAATGAAGACTGACCGCAGGGACCTGTGCCTTTGTTCAGCTCTTGGTTGTTGTCTGGCCACCGCAGCTACCGCTCAGGCTATCAGGCCGGAGTCATCACCCGGAGTTAGAGACGTGGGCAGGAGCCCCGGCCTCCTCTCTGTGCCCTGAGGCTGGGTTGTGCTAGCCCCTACATGCGCTTATCACGGTTGGCCTCTTTGCCCTACAATCTTTACGCATCACTCCTGCTTGAGACAAACCTCACAGGGATCCAGTGGGATAGATCCTTTATATTCCCACTTAAGTGTTGGGGGAAACTGAGATCCCAAGACATGAAGTAACTGGACCCAAATCTAACAGCCAGCAAGTAGCAAAAGCAGAGGTGGAAGCCAAAGTTCCAGACTCACAGCCACACTTCTATCTTGTCTGGGGGCCAGAAGCAATTTTTCTGCGTATTTGCAGGTTTCTGTGATCTGTAAAGCAACTCTCTCTTCCACTCATTTTTCTTAATAATGTGTTTTTGTTTTTTATTTTGAGAGAGGGAGAGAGAGAGCATGTGTGCATGAGGGAGCGGGGAGGGGCAGAGAGGGGGAGAGAGAATCCCAGGCAGTTTCCTTGTAGAAACTCATGAACCTTGAGATCATGACCTGAGCCGAGATCGGATGCTTAATTGCTCGGAGCCACACAGGCCTTCAAACCATTCTGTATGTCAAGCATAACCATTAGAATCCTTCCTTCCCAGGCCAACGTGAGGGTCTTTGTGTGGGTCTGCTTTAGTTTCTTTCTTTCTTTTTTTTTTTTAATTTTTAATGTTTATTTACTTTTGAGAGAAAGAGAGAGAGAGAGATTGAGAAAGAGAGAGAGAGAGAGAGAGCACACAAGGGGAGAAGGGCAAAGAGAGAGGGAGACACAGAATCTGAAGCAGGCTCCAGGCTCTGAGCTGTCAGCACAGAACCAGACGTGGGGCTCGAACCCATCAACTATGAGATCATGACCTGAGCCAAAGTTGGACGCTTAACTGACTGAGCCACCCAGGTGTCCCTGTTCCTTTTCTTAACTGGAACTGCTTGTCTGTCTGAGCATGGCTGTCACTTTACTGCTTGCCGATAAAAGAGAACTAAAATTGTAAACTGTGCTAACAGTTTACAAATCTATGAATTTCATAAATTTTCGATTTCTGGCAGGGGCTTCAGGGCGATTCCACATCTTCCTCCCAGAAAGTAGTTGTTCTAAAGGCAGCCCTTCTTGTTGAATCATAAACACGTTCACCGCGGAACAAGGTCAGTGGCATGATTGGAACCACCGAGAGATGTCCATTTTGGCTCCACGTTCTTACTGTTAACAGACGTCAGATCAAGGCTGCTTGTTAGCATTCCATAAAAGGTCTGACTATTGGTACTCAGATAATTATAAAAATATATTCAGTATAATATATTTCAGATATTATATTTTTCTTTTTTTTTAATGTTTTATTTATTTCTAGGAGAGAGAGAGACAGCGTGAGCAGGGGAGGGTCAGAGAGAGAGGGAGTCACAGACTGAAACAGGCTCCAGGCTCTGAGCTGGCAGTCAGCACAGAGCCCGACGCGGGGCTTGAACCCACGGACCACGAGATCATGACCTGAGCGAAAGTCCGACGCTTAACCGACTAAGCCACCCAGGCACCCCTCTTTTTTTTTTTACTTAAAAAATTGTTAACATTTATTTTTGAGAGATAGAGACAGAGCATGACCATGGAGGAGCAGAGAGATAGGGAGACACAGAATCCAAAACAGGCTCCAGGCTCAGTTGTCCACGCAGAGCCTGACGTGGGGCTCAAACCCACAAACTGTGAGATCATGACTCGAGCTTAAGTAGGATGCTCGACTGCTAACCCACCCAAGCGCCCCTATTTCAGATATTATACTTTTCTAATGGTTCATTGCAGTTTTGAACAGAAGACTGTCAAGCCTTAAAATAGTCTAGAGTTCTGAGGGGCCTGGTTGGAAATAATGAGGTTCTTTTGTGGGACGCAAAGTATAAAACAGATATTCCTTTTCCCTTTGCTTTAGTAGAAGGAGTGTTCTCATACACTACATCTCAGATGTACCTGACACCTGCTCTGTCCATCAGAGTGCTCAAAAGTATCCTGAATAAAACTCAGCAAGAAATCTCACAGTATTCCTTACCTTGAGGTGTTGTGGGGTCACACACAACAATGTGTGTAGAGCCCTCTTCATGTGTTGAGCATGAGCTACTGGGTGTGGTGCATGTTCCAAACCTCCTGAGTGGCATTGTTCCAGGTGGTTCTAGTAGCCCTGACCTTGACCAAAGCCATTGTTCTTGATCTGCTCTTTTATTTTTATGCAAAAATATCCCCTTGACCTCGTAATCTTCAACAACGTCTCAAATGATATCTTTCTGGTGGTCCTACTCAGCATGCATTTACAGGTCACAAGACCAATTTGTAACTATTTTCCACATGATAGGATTAAGACCAGTCTTATAAATGATTTTTCTCTCGGGGCGCCTGGGTGGTTTAGTCGGTTAAGCGTCCGACTTCGGCTCAGGTCATGATCTCTCTGTTCGTGGGTTCAAGCCCCGCGTCGGGCTCTGTGCTGACAGCTGTCTCAGAGCCTGGAGCCTGTTTCAGTCTGTGACTCCCTCTCTCTCTGACCCTCCCCTGCTCACGCTGTCTCTCTCTCTCTCTCTCTCTCCTAGAAATAAATAAAACATTTAAAAAAAGTTGTTAAAAAAATGATTTTCTCTCAGCCCTCAAAATACGACTCGTGGAATGGGCCTCAATTCCTTACCTCTCCCTCTCCCCAAGCCCTTTGTCAAGTGACTTTGCTGCCCTGGTTATCAACATGTGATATCTATTTCCTCACCCTTGAGTGTAGGCCACCTTGTGCCTTACACTGGCCCAAAGACACGGTGGATGTGACAGTGCGGCAGGGACCCTGTGTCCTCCTGTTCTCCCTCATGCTAGTCTACTTTGCCGTCAGGACCTGCCAAGGCCAGCCTGTTGATGTCTGTCCCAGCCAAGGCCATCCCGGAGCAGCGTGTCCAAGCCACCCAGCCCACTGGTCACAGACTCGTGAGCATGCCGAGCCAAGAACAGCCCGGCCCAGATCACTGGAACCACATGGCTAGCTCAGAAATGATAAACAGTTGTTGTTTTAAAGCACAGGACTTTGGGACATCTTGTGACTCATCAATAACTAATTGAGACCCTTGAAGCACAATAAGTGTGCCTCCTAGACACGGAATGTTCTCCACTCCCTGCTTCCCGTTTCCCTGTATAGAGCTCAAGAAAACACAAACCAAAGACCTTCTTCCTCGTAGAACAAAGAGTAGGCTATATCAAACTCCTGGAACCACATTAAGTTTACATTACTGGTGTCTGGCATCAATCACTGGTGTTTGGCCTCTTTCCATGTCCTTTAAGCAGAAGCATGAACATAGTCCTCATTCTCACCATTGACCAGGCAAGCCCCAAAGTGCCAAGCACCTAGTGAAGACTGGAAAAGAGTTGAATTCGATGCAGTTGAATTGGATGGAGAGACACTCTAGCTGGGTTCGGATCTCACCTGTGCCAGCTATCCGCCATTTTGACCTTGACTCAACCAGTCATCCTCTCTACATGTGCTTCTCTTCCCATAAAGTAGGAATAATCCTGTCTGCTCTCCTTATCTCATACCTCATCGCAAGGATTAAATTAGATGGTATGTGTGGAAATGCTTTGTAAACTATCGCGAACTCGGTAGTGCGATGTAAGGCACTGTTATGATTGCTACTCTTTCGGGTCCAGCAGGGAGCTTGGATCTGGGAAGAATGGCAGACGCCCACGGGTTGCAGGGCCGAAAGGCTGGATTGTTTCTTTATCAAGCAGATACAGTAGGAAAAGCATTGTGACTCCTATCAGCAAAGAAGCCTGGCACACATGAAGAAAATAGTCTGGAGAAAGCTGACGAGCCCACAGTTGGAGTTCTGCATTGGGGTTTAGAAACACGAGCACCGGGATGCTGAAAACATTGGAAAGAGTCCAGGGAAAAAGCGATGCGAGTCGCTCCAGAACAGAAGGCCCAACTTGGGAGGGAGTCAGCAGGAAATGTGTGTGCTTTCACTACCAGGAATTTGTACTTGTTTTCCCAGGTTCTTCCAAGAGGAAACTGCTTCAGGGATATGTAACCTGCTCTGGAGAGAATGTTGGTGCATAGAGAGGGTCCTCTGGACTCTGCCCCTAGTCTGAGTGAAAGAAACAGAGATGCACCAGATGAAGAGGAGCCAGCTCTTCCACATGGACCAGTGGGAGTTACACGGATTAAGGTGCTTGTGGCTGCAAGCAACACACAAGCTAAGAGCAAAATCAGCTGGGACTCAATCCACCCCACTTGCCTTCTCTGTCATCCTTGGTGACCTGGCTTGTTATGTTAGGCTGGCTTCCCTTGCAGTTCAAAGATGGCCGCCTCAATTCTAGGCATACCACACAGATGACATCTCTGTCCTTTTTTTATGAGCGGGGAATAATTTCTCAGATGTTTCCCAGCAGATACCCCTCTCTTTGTACTTGACCATGACTGCATCTCCCTTCCAAACCAGAATCAGCTGTCTACAAGGGGTATAAGATGGTGGTGACTGGTTTAGACCAGTTGAGATTCACCCTGGAACTGGAGAGAGAAGCACAGGGCCTTCCAACTCCTGAACACAGTTGGGATTGTGATGGCACGTGAGGAGGGGGAGAGCCGCTGGGGGCATCAGCCAGTAATAGCTGCATCTCTTTGGCCCATGTGACCCATTAATGATCTGAGCTCAATTCAAGTGTTGGCTGATCAACCGACTGAGCCATCCAGGCACCTAGTTTCTTAATAGGAAGGTGAAATTCTTCTCCCAGGCCTTTAAGGGACCTTAGGATCTGGCACTGACCTATTTTTGCTGTCTTCAATGCTCATGTATCCATCCTCCATGCTTTGCTTACACTGGATTGGCTTCCATGCAGTGGACATGGCCTTCGTTCCCCTACCTCTGGGCCTTTGCACAGGTTGCCCCTTCCACGGAATATATGTTTACATTCCCCAACCATGTCCCTCCCATTTCTAACGGAGAAATGATGTCCATTCCTCAAGCGTGGCCTGAATGCTCTCAGTAGGTCGCTCTTACTCCCCTCCCCACATCACTTTGCAAAATTCTCATGATAGACATCGTATTCTGCCCCAGCTTGTAATTAGTGGCTTCTTGATTAACCTCCTCTTTGGCTGTAAAATTCTCCAGCATAGGTTCTCCATCTTGCTCATCTTTCAATCTTCAGTTGAGGATGTTAGACAAGACGCATATTTTCACAGATATGAGTGGAACTACAATGACAGGCCAGCCTGAAAACAGATTGAAATTGGGCCACAAAAGTGAAAACAATGCCTGTAAAAAATAAGAAATAAAACAGAAGGACTGAGAGGGAGTTAGTTCTGGGATGACCCAGAGGAAGATGTGAAATCCTGGCTGGAAGAAACCCGAACAGAAGAAAGATGGAATTACTTCCCCTGGTCCTGTAGCTGTATTTTAAAACATAGGCTATTTAAGACAGCACTTTGGCTGAATACTCTGGACTGTTTTCTGAAAGGAAAACATTTGATCTCTGGAGACAACTCCCCAGAAGCATTAGAAAGCTGTCTGGACAGAGGAGCTTCTGAAGTCTTTTTACCCTGGATTGGCTTGCCTTTGAGATGCTTTAGCAGAGTGTGAACAGCAGTTTTCAGCAGGGAGCAGACTTCCAAGTGCGAGCGTACGCCCTGAAAACCATCTACTCTGCAAACATGTGGAAACCATTTGTAAATTGTAAGTGTGGGTTTGCCTAGATCTGCTGAAGCATAATCAAAGGGAAAGTGATTTATATACTCTCTCCCTTCCCATGTGCTTTTTGGGCTGTACTAGAGTGAGGAACCCAATCAAAGATTTAGAAAAAAATTAGAAAACAAAACACAAAAGTCCCACCTCTCCCCCCAAAACACCTGCAAAATAGAGAAAACACTTTCTTGTCACTGGAAGAGTAAACTGGAAGATGAAACTGTTAGCCACATGAAATCTAGTGGGTAAATGGGTGGATTTTTTCCCCTGGTGAATCTTAAAACCAGTAAGATTTTTCCCTCCTTTCTTTTCCCCTTCATCTGTCACATTAGTGAGGCTTGCTCATGGGGACTTGAATAGCTTCTCTAATGATCCCCAGGCATCCCCGGCACAGTGGCACAGCGGCGCATCAAAATGCATCGAGAAGCTGCGTAAATGGGGAAGGAGCCATGGCAGCACTGCGACAATTCAGTGGGGAATAAAATGTGCTGGTGTCCCTGGGGCTCTCTGTGGCTCAGCAGAGAGGAGGGGGTGCTTTATATCCCTGGAATATGCCTGATGGCATTGGATTTCTGGGGTGCCCCAGTGTCCCAGCTGTCAAAGCCATGAGGTTTCTGGGAGGAAGGAAGTCAAGCTGGAGATGGAGGTGGTGTGAAGTGGGGGTGACTGCTAGAAAGACCACAGCCCCCACCCAGATGCTCTTACTCAGCTGCTAAGTGTGTAAAGTCAGGCTCCTGGAAGCAGAGCCTGAGACAGGGAAGCTCGTGCAAGAGGTTTATTGAAGATGTGCTCTCGGGACCAGGGAGGAAGGCATCAGGGAAAGGAAGGGGGTTGTGGGGGCAGCTAAGTGAGGATGTGGGCCCCACTGGAGGCCAGCCTCAGCCTGACCCCAGGGGAGGCTCTGGGTCATGAGTCATGCCACACTGTTGGTTTCCTCCGAGGCAAGGAGGCTAGCCTTTTGTGTTTCCATGTGTGGTCACTGACCAGGGGCCGTGGGGGGTGGGGAGGTGGGGTGACATCCGCCAGGACAGGGGGGATGCTCAGGAGAAGGGGCAGGAGCGAGTTACCCCCTGTAGCAGTGTGACGGGGTTGGCACCAAAGAGCTGCAGACCAGAGGCTTCAACAACAGACATTTACTGTCTTCCGGTTCGGGAGGCCAAACCAGCGTGTGTGCAGGGTCGGTCCCTTCCGAGGGTGGTGAGGCGGGACCGGGCCGCCTCCTCCTGCATCTCCTCACCTGCTCCCCTCCCCCATCTGTGTCTGTGCCCCAGTTTCTCCTTTCTGTGAGGATCCCAGTCATGTGGGATGAGGACCCACCCTAAGGCCTTCGTGTTAACTTGACCACCTCTGTAAACACCCATTTCCCAGAAAGTCACTTACGAGGTACTGGGGTTAGGAAGGAGTTCAATGTGGGAATTTTGGGGGGAAAGGGAAAAACACGATTCAACCCATAACACCAGCCAGCGTGTTTCTCAGCAGCGGGGGATGGGCGCGCCCACCAGCCCATCGGGAGGACCTGGGTGGGGTCCCCCAGCGCCCCCTCCACACAGAGCCTGAGGACCAAGCTCCAGAGTCATTTTAGTCATGACCCCTGTTTCCCCCTGCACCTGCTTTTCAAATGCAGCGGCTTCCGTGGGCGATTCGAAGAAAGTGCTAACAGCGTTAAACTCAAGTGTCTTAGAACAGGTTTGGTTGGGAAGAGCACGTTTTCCCTCAAAGACCCCATGTGACTAAGACGCAGCAGGCGGAACTGGGGGTGGGGACGGGTTGGGGGGGAAGCGGAGAAGACAGGACAAAGCGCCCCCAGTTGCCTTGGGCCAGCTCGGGAGTGAGGGAGTCAGTCTGTCGGGGAAGCAGTCGGGGGTCTCCTGCTCTGACGGGAACGGACGATGCAAATCAGGGTTTAGGGAGAAACAGCGTCACCACGGAGAGGAAAAGGTAGGAAACTGAGGATCACCGTTAGCAGTGGGATGGAGGCGGTGAGTGAAGACACCAGATTTCTCCCTGAATGGGTAGAGCTGCCTGGCCCCCGAATTCCACCTGCTGCCTGTGCCTCGGCTCCCCTTCTGGCTACTGTCCTTATCCAGGAACCTCAGACCTGGGTGGTGACCCCGGCTCCCCACTCTGGCTACTGTCTTCGTCCAGTCCAGGAACCTCAGACTCCCGGGTGGTGACGAAGACGATGCTGGCAGCGGTCACACAGGTCCACACTTAAGGTCTGTCCTGCTCTCTGACAGGCTTTGCACGGGACAGAGTGGAAACGGTGTGATGCTGGGAGCCATGGCCACTCCTGAGGGTCCGGGGGGAGCTCTTGGGCACAGTGGGTACATGTAGTCCTTATCCGATGCTGAGCAGGGAGAAACTGCTTCCCTCTTCTTTCAGAAAGCAAAGGAGCAGCATTTCTGACCGAAAACACTCTAGTCTGGGGGGGTTGATTCTTGCAAAGAAGACACCCTTTGCAGGATGTTTCTTTGTTGCTATTTGGTGAGAAGACGGCTGCAGGGCAGGGGGCATGTGGGCACGGGGGGGCGGAAAGGTCAGCTGGAGGCCAGCAGAGGTGGGGTGGTGCGGTGCAGAGGTGTTCCTCCCTTTATAGATCTGGCGGGGCAACTTCAATTCCTTGCTAGGAGTTTAAGATAGGTAAAGTATGTCAGTGTGCGTTGTATATTAGGTATCATGACATGTAGGCCAAAGTAACAGGAAAGACTTCATATCAGGAATGAGTTACTATTAAACTCCCAGGTTGTGCTCCACCCCACCCCCCACCACCTTGTCTTATAGATGTTACATTTGTGTGTGTGTGTGTGTGTGTGTGTTTCTTGTTTGTTTAAGAGAGAGAGCTAGCATGGGGGAAAGGGGCAGAGGGGAAGAATCTTTATAAGCAGGCCCCACACGCGAGGCATGGGGCTCGATCTTACCACCATGAGATCATGACCTTAGCGGAAATCAAGAGTCAGATGCTTTACCAACTGAACCACCCTCTTGTTTGTTTGAATTAGGGTGCCCTGGCAGGCTCTAGGTGACATCGCTCTTATGTGGGTCTTAATCCACGGCTTTTCCCTGCAGTCATTGGCCAATGCCGATAGATTTCATCCTGCAGATTCTCCAGAGGTCGGGCTCTTGCTGATTCATCCTTCCTGGGACGCTGGACCTGTCCTACTGTCTGCTCTCCTTCCTATGAAGTGGTAGGAAGATGGAGGAGCTAATTCAGATTTGATCGATTTGGCACAGCTGCTCCTGCGTGCTGGGTGAGCGTCCTTCCACCAGAAAGACTCAGGGATTGCCTGGCTGTCTTGTGGTGGACACTGGACCAGCATATTCTTCTTGTTTTGTTTTTTTCTTTTATAATTCTTTAAAAATATGAAACCATTCTTAGCTTGAGGGCTGTACAAAACAGTCCCCAGTTGACTAAACCCATTACTTTATAAGATTGCGAAATGTCTCACTCTCCAATCTTCATTTAGTAGCTGGATTATTCCTATAAAGTAGAAGTTTCTGCTTATCACCGATTTAATAACCCCGAGGGACAATTCATTTAGTAAGGGCAGGAAAATGCTTGCCTTTTTTCTCTTTACCTACTAGTTTTAATAATAATGAGTTCCTAGACTTTTTCCCCCAAAGATAATAAAAACTTTTAAAAACATTATTATGAATTTATGGATTTAACCATATTTCACATGTTCTCATCCAATGCATTGGCTGTCCTTACTGAGAATCAAATTTGCTGCCTTTGACCACATTGGTCCCTGAATTTTCTTTTTCTTCTTGAGAAACAGGGCAAGCGTGCCCACATGCAGGGAAGGGGCAGAGGGAGAAGGAGAGAGAGAATCTTAAGCAGGCTCTATGCGCAATGTGGCACCCGATGAGGGGCTTGATCCCACAACAGTTATGATCTGAGCTGAAAATAAGGGTCCGATACTTAACAGACTGAGCCACCCGGGCACCCCGGCTCCTTAACTTTTAAAATAGTTTTATTGAAACACATAATTCACATGCCATACAATTTATCCATTTTAAGGATATAATCCAATTGATTTAGTATCTTCAGAGTTGCACAACCATCATTACAATAAAGTTTCGAGCATTTTGTCACCCCCAGAGAAACCCTGTATCCATTAGCTCTCACTCCCAACTCCCCTCTGCCTGTCTCCTCCTCCTTCATACCCCCAGACCTAGGCAACCACTGATAGACTTTCTGGTTCCATGGATAAGCCTACTGGAGAGTTCATATAATAGAATTATACAATACGTGGTCTTTTGTGTCTGGATTCTGTTGGCAAAATGTCTTCATAGTTCATCTAAGAGGTAAATACTTTGTCTCCTTTTATTGCCCGATAACTTTCTATTCTATGGGTATACACATTTTATTTACCCATCCATCCATTGATGGACATTTAGGTTGTTTCCATTTGGACCCTAAGTTATTTTGATAGAACCCTTGCAGTTCTTGATAAGGTCCCTGTTTTCTGGTGTGATAAGAGGTTCAGACTCGTCTCGTACATTAAAGACCCGGAGCTGTAAGAGCCTATTTTCCAAGGAGCACTTACTCCCTTAAGTGTGAAAATTGAAGTCAAGTCCGCACTCTGGGTGCAGGGGATTCTCACTGCTACTGGGCTGGTCACTGATCCCTGGACTTGCAACAGACCGAGATAGGAAACATTTTTGGATATTTATCTGCTGTTTAAGATAAACTCTCTACAGAGTTCATGCTTAACCTTCCAATTCAAAGTTTAGGGCCATAGTGTTTTTATTTAGCCTCATCAATCTTACATTTGGATTTTTTCTTCTATGCTAAAATTCAGGATCTCGGTGACACCAATGCAATTAATCATTTGCATTATCCCACAAGGCATACATACAAATTTCAAATCACAATATCAACATTTTCAGGAGCAATATATTTACAGAAAACAATTGAAGATTTGTTTGAAGTTCTTTTTGCCTTAGGGAGTTCTCAGTGGAGATGTGTATTCCTTTGTGTGGTTATGCTATCTACTTGCTATCATTTAAGTTCATTTGCTTCACTTTATTTTTGATTCTTACAGATTGTTTCTTCAAGTTAATTTTGTTTTAGAACTATGCTCTTAAATCTACAGAAGATTTATTCAAAGAAGTCAAAGACGTTTTTTTAATACTTATTTTTTGAGGGGGGAGGGGCAGAGGAAAATGTAGGCACAGAATCTGAAGCAAGCTCCAGGCTCTGAGCTGTCAGCACAGACCCCAATGAGGGCTTGAACTCACAAACCATGAAATCATAACCTGAGCCGAAGTCAGATGCTTAACTGATTGAGCCACCCAGGTGCCCCACCTTTTTTTTTTTTAAATACTGCAAAGTACCTTAGAACTTTGTAGATGTTTCTGGTTAATTCACCTTGAGTCTAACTGCTGGACAATTGGGTTGCCAAGTTCTGGGCGATCTCACAAATAGTGCTGTAACGAATAGCCTTTTGAATACAGATTTTCAAATTTTTGCTGGTGTGTCATTGGGTTAGATCCTAGCAGTGTGATATGTTGGGTAAAGGAGAAGCACTTATCGTCAAATTTGGGGAGTTTGCCAATACGTGAATTCATTAGGGGTTACAAGAGGGTGATATTTAAATTCCATCATTCCTGTGTTAGCTGGAGCAGTTTCTTTTTTTCTTTTTTCTTTTTCTTTTTCTTTATTTATAGGAGAGAGAGAGAGAGAGAGAGACAGCGTGAGCAGGGGAGGGTCAGAGAGAGAGGGAGATACAGACTCTGAAATAGGCTCCAGGCTCTGAGCTGGCAGTCAGCACAGAGCCCGACGCGGGGCTCGAACCCACGAACCGTGAGATCATGACCTAAGCGAAAGTCGGACGCTTAACCGACTAAGCCACCCAGGCGCCCCTGGAGCAGTTTTATAAAGACAAAATTCCTTTTATCTCCTCTTTGATTATACTAAACAACAGTCACTTAGGAAAGGCAAGATAAATGTCTGATTCTTTTTCTTCTCTCCCTTACTTTCACAGTAATGAATTGCTTCTCAGGCATCCTCCAGAGAGGAAAAACAAAGACTTTTTGTGCCTGTATGTGTCATTATGAACATATAGATGTAACCGCATCTGATGTGTTTCAATCCAGTGGTATTTCAGGATAATTTTAATTTGCATTTCCCTTTTTCTGAGCTAGGTTGAACAGCTTTTTATTTGTCTAAGAATCAGTCACATTTATTTTTCCATATACCATCTATTTATATGTCTAGATGACATCTTGGTAGAGTTCTTGGCTTTTTTTCCTCTTATTTTTAGAACCTCTTTATCCATTAGACATCGACTCTCCCAGTCATTATGTGGGACATCTGTCTTTTCACTTTCCTTATGCTTTTTTTTTTTTTGCCATATAAGTTTTTGTTTTGTAATCAGATTAATCAGTCTTTCACTTCTTGCTTCTAGATTTTAAATCTTAATTTAGAAAGTTTTATTCACTTTGAGGTTAAAGAGGAATTCAGTCATATTTCCTTCTAGAATTTTGTGGTTTTATCTTTCTTAACATTTAAATACACACCATTTGCCATTTATCCTGGTGCACACAGGGCATGAGGAGAAAGTTGGTTTCTCCCGTATGGCTGTGCACTTAGCCCAACACCACTCACGAAAAAGTCCATTTTTTTTACTAGTGTATTAAGATATTGTCTTTATTCTTTGCTAAATTTTCATATTCTTGTGTGGCTGTTTCAGGATTTTCTATCCTGGGTCATGTATGTTTATTCAAGTACCATTAGAAAGCCTTTTAGGTCATAGAAGCTTCATAGTGTGTTTTAATATCCAGCCACCCTCCCCTCCCCCATTCAGTGTTCTGCTTGGTTGTTATTCTTTTTTGTTTGTTTGTTCACTTTTTAATTTATTTTTGAGGAGGGGAGGGGCAGAGAGAAAGGGAGACACAGACCTGAAGCAGGATCCAGGCTCTGAGCTGTCAGCCCAGAGCCCGATGCCTGGCTTGAACCCACAAACTGTGAGATCATGACCTGAGCCAAAGTCAGACGCTTAACCGACTGAGCCACTCAGGCATCCCACTTGTTTGTTATTCTAAATCGACTTTATAACCAGTCTGTCTCCTCAGAGAGAAAAGAAATCTGATAATTTTTCATAGTTAAATCACATTAAATATATACACTAGTTTAGTGAAAACTGATTCCTTCTTGACGCCAAATCATCCTGCCCTATCTGAGAATATAGACTGCTTTTGTATTTGTTTGAAACGATTCTCATGTCATTTAGGAGTGTTTTTCAGTTTTCTTCCAATGGGTTTCAGATGTTCTTATGCAAGATTTGTGCCTAAATATTTTCTTCTCTTTTTGCTGTCATAAATGTGGTCTTCTTTGATATCTTTGTAGTAGTTTTTGCTTTATATATATATATTCTCCTTTACCACATGCTTAAATATTAACATGCATCCAGGAATGTTTTTCCTGCACAGGCCCTTACAGCTGTTTCCTGGCTTAGGTTCCTTCACATAGCCCCATCGTTACTCTTTGGCCGGTCTCTGATTCATGGTATTTCTCCATCTTTGTTTTTTGGTCTTGTGTTTTTATTTTTCTTTATTTTCTCCTTTATATCCATTGATGAGAACATTGGAGTGTAATGAGGGCTAAGTAAAAAAATGAAATCCCATCCAAGAAAAGAAGTCTTGAAACTATTGTATGAAAACTTTTTACTATACGTGTTTGTGGCTTTGTTCCTAGAAAGGTGGATCTTTGTGTGTAACGTGAAGCCCATAGTCCATAGCTTAGCTTATCCTGAAGATCCCAGATAATAAGAATAATGGTGAAAATCTCCATTTAGTGGGCAGCTCCTGTGTGCCAGAGACTGTGCTAGAAGGTCATCCATTTCTTCAACAAATACTCATGGAGTTCCAGGAACCTTCAAAGTGCTGTGGGTCAAGTCTGAATTCTCAGTCCTCACTGAATTTACACTGTAGGAGGAAGACAGGAAATAAATGACACCAATCAACAAAATATCTGAGATCCATCTTCACTCTGCTCCTCTAGGAAGTAAAGGCGGTGGCCAGAGCGGGGAGAATATTCTTATAAGGACACTAGCTTTTGCTTGGCATGAGATGGGAACTGTTGGGGGCAGGTCTTATAGCAGAGGGGTAACGTAATCCCACGTATGTGTTTTCACAGGGTGGTCATGACCCTGCAAAGCCAGTGACTCAGGCTCCAGAAAGGCGATAATTTCCTGACGGTCACACAGAGAGAAGGTGGTAAAGTCAGGACTCGAAACTGGCAGCTATTGGTCAAAAGTCCTTGCTCTCTCTACTAGGAATATTTCCTTCCAAATATATTAGTCACAAGTTTTGTGTTTTTTGGTAAAAAAAAAAATGTGTTTATTTGTATTTTAAAAGACAGAGAGTGGGGGTGGGAGGGGCAGAGAGAGAACGAGAGAGAAAATCCCAAGCAGGCTCCTGTCAGTGCAAAGACTGATGTGGGGCTCACGAATGGGGAGACCATGACCTGAACCGAATTCAAAGTCGGATGCTTAACCAACTGGGCCACCCAGGTGCCCCACTAGTTGCAAAGTTTTTAATCCACATGTCTCATTTATGCCTCCTTTATGCCTCCTTTCAGGCCTGCATATTTCTGCTTGATCAAGAGTGAAATTGTGTTGGGTCTGAATTCTTTCACTCATTCCAAAAGCATTTATTCACTTCCTGTCATGTGTAAGTCAGCATAAATTGTACTGTGGGGAATAAAAAAAGAGGTAGAGGACAAAGTCTCTACTCTCAAGAAGTTTATAGACAAGTCGTAAAGAGAAGACAATTTGTATGTAAATTATTTAAATCTAGTGATTTTTGTTTTGGGGGGTTCTTACTTGTTTCATTTAACCACCTGAAAGAAAAGTGTTATGTTTTTTTTAAGAATAGTCTGGCCTGACAACTGGAAACAGACAAAGTTTAGGATTTCCTCTTGGATTTTATAGATTTTGACTTCCAGCCTGACTACTCAGTTCGCACATGAGAAGATGATTCCTGCCCTCCCCAACCTGAGCCTTGCAAACCCACCCGAAATCAGAAACCCCAGCTGTGCACCTGCGCTATCTCATCTCATCTCCAGGAATAAAGATTCAGTCGTTCCCGCTCAGCTGACAACGTTGCCAGTGATACCCGAGGCAAAGGAAAAACCCAGATCAGCAGTTCAGCAGTGACGGGGGGAGCCAGTGGGATGAGCATCAGACAAAGCAAGCTGGTCCCTGGGCTACCTTTTCCCCTACCCCTCACTGTGGCCGGAAGAAAGAGCTTCTACCACAGTGCGCAAAAATGTTCAATATCAGGATCTGCCTTCATGTTGAGTCAATAGTCTTACCTTCCACCGCTGTGGCCATTATTTTCAGGACACGGATCCATCAGTCCTGGCCCTGGCCTTCCTGAGGGAGACTCAGGAAAGCATTGTGCTTTAGAGAACCAGCTCTGGAGATAGACTGAGAACGCACGGGTATGAGATCTACCCCTCCTGCATCCTGGCTATACATTAAATGTGCGATCTCCAAGAAATGATTCATGAAGTCACTCCAATTTTGTAAGTAACCCACACGAGCTCTATTGAGGTCTTGCAGAGTCCATAATGGGAAGCCAGCAGAGCTGTACCTGGGCTCTGTTGCTCTTAAAATATCCCAGTTTGCAAGCCCATCTGTATTCTGCTTGAGTGTGCCTCCCTGCTCTATGTGAACATTCTCAATCTCTCTGACTTTACAGATTAGAATAAATCCATGATCTCTACAGGAGACAAACAACGATCTCCATCTTATCTAACTTGTTCTCAGATAATGCATCCTAGTAAGTGGATCTCCACGCCTGTTTATTATAGTTACTATTAAATGTCCTATAGTCCTGGGGTCCTTTGCTTATCACAGCTTCTTCTTCCATGGTTAGGCAAGGCATCCATCCATCCATCTCTCTATCCATTCAGTGAATAAACATTTATTAAAAGCCCATTACTCATCGTGTTATGAAACCCGGTAACCCTTCCCTTTGAGGGGCTGATAGTTCAGGGGGTTCATACGTATGCCTTTTGCTTTCCTATCGAAGTGTCTTTGGTATGAACAGTTTACAAAAGGAGAAGTCTTCCAAGGAACTATGGTTTCTTTACTGATCAAGTTTCTATACCTTAGAAATTCTCCAAGATTCCATAGTAGAAGTCAATACAATCAGGAAGTCTTGATTTATTTGTATGGAAAAATCTACTTAGTAATGGTGAATTTTCACTCTTCCTCCTCCAAACCAAAAAAGATAGAAATGAATTTTTACAATGACTTCTAATTTCTTTAAAAAATAAGTTGTTTGGGAAAGTTTCTTCTTAATTACAAAAACATAAGCAATATTGGTTTTAGGTTTTGAAGTAAATCTGAAGAGGTGGCTCATTCCATTGAGCATTGGACTCTTGATTTCGGCTCAGGTCATGATTTCAGGGTTGTGGGATCGAGCCCCAGGTTGGGCTCTGCACTGAACATGGAGCCTGCTTAAGATTCTCTCTCTCCCTCTCTTTCTGCCCCTTACCTGCATGCTCTCTCTCTCTTAAAAAAAAAGAAAGAAGTCTGAAGATATGAATGTCATAGTGACTAGTTGGAAATACAGTTGAAGCATGCGGACTTAAGCCTGCCAAATAGCTTTGCACTGATTACTAAAAAATTAGATATTTTTGTGTGTAGCAATTGAATCTAAATATGGTTCTACCAAAGAGTATGCACGCATAAGAATCTGGTTCTTTTCAATCCTCATATCACTTCACTTTATTTGTCATTAAAAATGTAGTTTTACTGTCAATTCCCATGTAGATTAAATTGTGTGTGTGTGTGTGTGCACGCATGCGCATGCACAACTGTGTATTCAAATGAAAGTGATATAGTAGATTGTTGTAATGGAAGAATACAGAGGCTTGGGGTGAAGAGTTTAATGGGGTTCACCCTACATGACCCTTTCCAGCGAGAAGAGCCTCGATCGCCCTGGAACCATCAGGCACTTTCAGATTTCCTAACCTGTTCCTCCGTGCATGTCAGTTCAGTGTAGAGATAGGAGGCAGAATAGAGTGGAAGAGATAAAAATACTCTGAAATCAGAATGTGTCTTATGATTGATGTTTCCTAGATTTGATGGAATGCAGTTATCAGTGGGCTGCAATGCAGGAGGCTTAACGCTGGCCAGCTGATCAAAGGTGGCTGTGTCTGCTTCAGCTTGGAATCTCCACTGTCCCAAGCACGGCACCTTATACACTCAGAGCAGATTCGCAAGTGTTTGTTATTGAAGACAAATATTGAAGAGCTGTAGCTGAAGAATACTAGATGACCAGTAACTCTAGACATTAGAGGCAGCTAATTTAATCAGGCAAGAAAGAGGGGCATCCCCAGAATAGATTAATAGTCTCATTCAAATACTTTTATCCATAAGTGGCCATGAACAGCCCACTTACAGACTCTGCATTGAATAAAAGGTACTCATAAACGTGTTTCCACGTTCCCGGAACTCTGAAAGTCTCTCTTCAAGCTCTCAGGGGATTCCCAGGTATGAGGATTCCCGAGAAGCCCGTTGGCTTCCAGGACCACCCAGCAGTGAGACAATACCATGGTGGAATCTACTAGATCTAAGGGTGGAGATGACTCCTAGGGGCCTTCAGGGGGCTTCCCCAAACAAATATTTTTTGCATGCCTCCCAGGCGTGCTAGGGATATCGCGGTGAGGAAGATGTATGCCATCTCTGCTCTGATGGAACCGACGTTCTAGAATGCTGCATAACGCACGTAAAAGCATGAGTGCCATCCCCAGCATTCGGTGGGTGTGCCAGGAGTGTTCCTTTCTTTTCTTTCCAGGTAGAGTTCTCAGGCTGGAAATGGCAGTGAGGCCTTGAACCTCCCCATCCCCACTCCCATCTAGCTCTTCAATGCCTTGGTACTGTTTTCTTGTAAAATACATCTGCCTTGGTGTACTAGGCAAGTGCATGTGGCTGCTGCCGAGGGGGTCCTGTCTGGAAGGAGCTGTGGCAGACGCCCGTACCTATTAGTTTAAGACAGTGTTCCCAGTTCTTTAAGAAAACCATTACTTGGCTCACTGCAAGCTAATTGCATTTGTTCAGTCATTGTGAAATGGATGCAGATGGGATGAGGAAGCTCAGAAATATCCTACTGTTAAATCAGAAATACAGCCACTTGCTCAGGGGACACCACTGCCCAGGATGAGGTTTTCACCAAGAAGTGGGAAATTGCTCGGTTAATTTCTTTTTTCTGCTCAAGCAACTCTTTTAATTAATTTTTACTGACCTAGTCCTCCTTTAACACACAAAATGTGAACATGGAAGGAATTGGGCTTGTTGATAATACCTTACAGAGTTCAACGGCGAAGACAAGAGAGAGGAATTTGTTCTTTTCAGTCCGGGAGGAAGCCTGGCTGTGAGGGGCTCTGCAATTTTCATCATGAGCCACAACACATACAATGTTGTCTTGTTATCAGTATGTCTGTGTTGGTATAAAAAAATCTCACTTATAAAAAGAAATTTTTAAAATATTTGTGTGTGTGTGTGTGTGTGTGTGAGAGAGAGAGAGAGAGAGAGAGAGAGAGAGAGAGCAGGGGAGGGGCAGAGAGAGGGAGACACAGAATCCAAAGCAGGCTCCAGGCTCTGACCTGTCAGCCCAGAGCCTGACACGGGGCTCGAACCCATGAACTGTGACATCATGACCTGAGCCGAAGTCAGACGCTTAACTGACTGAGCCACACAGGCGCCCCAAAAAGATCTCACTTTTAAAATAAATGCCATTATGGGAATAACAACCAAAAAAACCGAGAATCAGACTTTAAAGGGAAGAAGTGCACAACATTTTGATGGATATATGGGGGATCTGTCTATTTAACACTGTAACATGGTTTCTTCTATCACGTAAAGGTGCCTTATCTATTGGTTTGATGAAATGGTGCCGTATTCTCCTTTCAATAGTAGTTACACATAAAGGTTTAGTGTCATTCTGTAATTTGCTATGATGTGGTAGAAATTCTAAAAGGTTTCAGAATTTGGAGAGAGATGTTAATCCTATCAGGGAGTAAATGCTCTAGAAAACTGTTGTTCACCAACCTTATCATCCCTGTGGGAACCTGTCAGTAGCCTGAAGAAAAATGCCCTATTGAAGCTCTGTATTATTGCCTTGTGTGGCCCAATATGTGAGACACAGAAGCCTGTGAGGGTTGTTAGAGAGGAGCAGAGCTAACAGCATGCAGCTGGGAAGGCTTACTACAAAGAGTTGGACTCTTGGGAACAGAACCTTAGCCCAACTTACCAACTGGCTGGTCAACCAGTTGCCTAGTTGACCACATAGGTGAAGATATTTACTTCAGGTCACACAGCCGCTCCGAGCAGCACCAGGACAAGAACCTAGGTCTCCTGAACTACCCTAGGGCTGCTTCTACCTTAAAAAAAAGTTATGATCACTTCTTTTAAACCATGTATGGGGCCAGTAATGAAAGAACACTCAGAAGTTTTGTCAATTCCAGGTGTGCTTGTGGGGCAGGTTTAGGAACTATGTATTCTGTCTTCAATGCTTTGGTTTCCAGTTCCAAATGGAAAGGAAACAAGGTTCTTATGTTAAGATTGGGGGATAAATGTGTTTTCATGGTTTCCTTAAGGTGCCAGAGACTCCTATCAAGAAAAAAAAAGGCTCTATTGTGAATAATACTATGATAAACAAGGAGGTGTAGACACTTCTTTGAGATCCTGTCCTCACGTCCTTTGAGGATATACCTGGAAGTGGTATCATACGGTGTTCTATTTTTAATTTTTTGAGGTCCTAGAAGCATTATGCTAGGTGAAATAAACCAGAGAAAGACAATTACTGTGTGACCCCACGTATATGTGGAATTTTAAAAAGCCCATCTGGTAGAAAGAGATAATAGAAATGGTTGTTACCAGGGGTGGCGGAAGTGGGGAGATGTTGGCCAAAAAGTAGAAACTTTCAGTTAGAAGATGAATGAGTTCCGAAGTTCAGACGCACAGCATTGTGATTATAGACAGCAATACTGTATTAATATACTTGAAAGCTGCTAAGAGAGCAGATCTTGGATGTTCTCACCACAAAAAAGAAATGGCAGTTCTGTGACATGATCGAGGTGTTAGTTAACAGTGCTATGGTAATCATACTGCAGTGTATAAATGTATCAAATCAATACTTATGTCAATTATATCTCAATAGAGTTGGAAAAGGAAAAGAAAAAGAGACTCTACTTCACTTATAGTGGCATCAAAAATGCTGAGCTAAAATGCTGCAAATGTTGATCCTAAGGCTTTTGTGGCTAGGGTAACTATCTGTCCTGGTCTGGCTAGAATGAGAAATTCCCCAGGGATCCAGAATTTCCCAGTGCTAAAATGGGGAAAGTTCAGGGGTGCCTGGGTGGCTCAGTCAGTTAAACATCCCTCTTTGGCTCAGGTCATGATCTCACAGTTCATGGGTTCGAGCCCAGCATCGGGCTCTGTGCTGACGGCTAGCTCAGAGCCTGGAGCCTGTCTTTGGATTCTGTAACTCCCTCTCTCTTTGACCCTCCCCTTCTCACACCATCTCTATCTCTCTCTCAAAACAAATGAAACATTTAAAAAATTTAAAAAAAAATACTAGGAAAGTTCTGGACATGCGAGACTGAGTTGCTCACCCTATCTGTGGCAGGAGGGAAGTCTCTACATTTCACACTGGAAATACACGTGCATGCACACACATGTGTGATGCATAGGTCTAAGCCTGGTACCTTAGCCAACTCGTTAGCGTCTTAGATACTTGATCACAGAAAGTTAAAAAGGTTGTAAATACTTTGGCCAAAATCCTGTTCAAAGTTTGCAGATATATGAATGTCTATTCTCCGTATCATGATTTGAAAATGATGATGGTTTTATACTGCTGGCCGCAGGAGATCTACAGTGCCCAAGTTTGCGAAGTGTGATTTTATCATTCTTTAAGCTTCTCGGAGTTTTAACGATTCAGTAAAGGCGATGACAGACTTCTCCAAATTGCAGCGCAGCTAAAAATTCTTTCTTCCCGGGTAGCAAAGCCCATCTGTTTTTAAACTGTGAGGGAGCTGCTGCCACTTTATTAAGCTGTTGTTTTCCTTACATTGCAGTTATCTGAAGTGACACTTCCCCTCCACTCCCGCCTTCCCGAATGCAGTAGCCATAACTACTTCTTATTTGGGAAATTGCATGTGGCTCCTCCGTCACTTGATTAATACACAGAGCCAATATTTTTTGCTGTATTTTACAATCCTAGGAGGTGGCTGTGTTTCTTGAATATTCACTTTCTCCTCTTCTCTTTTTCCCTTGTCTCTTGCCTTAAGAGCGGGAACACTGGATATTCTAAAAATTTTTTGTTTGTTTATTTCTGAGAGAGACAGAGCGCGAACAGGGGAGGGGCAGAGAGAGAGTCTACACTCAACTACTTGACTCTTTGGTGAAGAACACTTCTTCCTGAAATTTTAGCTTCTTTCTCTTTTTGTTTCTGACTTTCTGGTTTTCCTGCAGATCAATCTACCACGAACTTGATCCTGAACTTGTATCCCTCTTCTTTCCTACTTGTGCAGGTGGACGCTTGAACCCTACACAAGATAAGGGGCTTTAAATATCATGGTGTGTCTCATGGTTTGCCTCCCTCCCTCCCACCCACTATTTTTCCCCTTCTTCTCCCCCATGGTCCTCCGTTAAGTTCCTCCTAATCCTCCTATACGTGCAAACATATGGTAGCTGTCCTTCTCTGCCTAACTTATTTTGCTCAGCATAACTTGAGAGACTCTTGAATGCTGAGAACACACTGAGGGATGATGGAGATGGGGGGAGGGGGAGGGGGGTGATGGGCATGAAGGAGGGCACTTGTGGGGATGAGCTCTGGGTGTTATATGGAAACCAACTTGACAATAAACTATTAAAAAAATATATCATGCTGTGGCTCAGCGACTGTATCTAAAAAGAATACTGGTTAGGGACAGTGCCCAAGGGAGTCACCAGATGCTAGAGTTAGAGGCTCAGTGTCACGCTCTTGTTACTTATTCACTTGTTTTTTGTTTTAGAGCTTTTCTCGGTTTACTTTTAATCCCTGTGTTCAGAAGAAAAATGAGAGACATAAAGTAAAATGAGAAGTAGAGTGGTTTTGGAAGGATCAGAGAAGATGAAATACTCTATGCCTCTGAATGTTTGGGGTCTTCTCTTCTCTTTCTTGAGCCTCATTATTTTCTTCTTGCGCATCTGCTAGTCAAAGCCCACACTCGCTGCTGGTGCGGAAACCTCCAGCTTAGGTGGTAATTAGAGACCCTCCAGGCCAGAGGATGGACAGGAAGGACGTGGGGGTGGGGTTTTGGAGGGTCCAGGCAGGTGAAGAATGGCATCTGCTAGTGCAGGCAGAACCCGGGACACCTCACAGAGCAGATTTCCAGGAGAAGGAAATACCCGCCGTGTGGAGGTAATTCCCCAAGAGCGTGTGTGTGTGTGAGTGTGGGAGTGCAGATCCACTGGAAAAACTGGAGTGCAGCAACGTGAGGAAGCCCCAAACGAACCAAAACTAACACAACTGAATTACTGGACTTCTTATTGCTTATTCCTAGTTAGCGTGAAGCCCAAATACCTGGTAGGTAATGTGTGTCCGATTTACCTTGCGGCAAGTTTACTCACGTGCAAGAGAATATTCTATGCAAGTCTAACTCCTGCATGTGTGGAAATGACACAGTCTTCCAGATGGGTGGACCCCAGGATGACATATGTTGCAGGCTCAGGGTCCAAGGGCAACAATATTCTTCACATGCCCAGAACTCCATCCATGTGTCCGTCCCTCCTAGGGGAAGGAAGGGGGATTAAGAAAAGGGAGGAAGCAAGAAGGCGGGGAGAGAAGGCAATCTTCCTCCTTTCCTCTTTTCACCCCATCTCACAGAGTCTGAAATGACTCCAGCCAGGTTATCCAAGGACGTGACTTTACAATCACTAAAAGAATGTTCTAATTGCACATCAAATCTCCACTCGTAGCTTCAGCTGAAACTCCATTCAGCCAGACTGGTGTAGACTGAGAGCCTTGTTATATAAATAAAATGGGAGACAATGGGTTGGTATCTAAGGCATAATGCCAAGATACAAATGATGGAATCAGGTCGTATCCTGTTTTAATTGGGGACAATAAAGGCACTGCCTGTACAGCAATGACTAGGAAAGAAATGGTAGAGATTGTAGGATCTCAGTTAAACTTCAAGGATCTAGCCATGTTCTCTTTCTTTGGCCTGCTTTATTGATGTTGAAGGCAAAAGATAACCTTAAAGTTGAACTAGTTCAATACAGTCATTTCACAAGTAAGGATCATGTGTCCCCAGAGGTTAAAGCTTCCCCAAGGGTCATTGGGCTTGATGTACTGGTGGCCAAGTACATCAAGGAGCAGCTCTCTTGGTATGCAGTCCTGTGCTCTTTTCGTTGCAATATGTCATTTACAGTGTCCATGATGGCAAAATGAAAGCCACAGGCCACATTCTCCGCCAAAGCTTTACACAGAGGGGAGGCCCCTTAGCAGGGATGGGAGGGGGGTGGGTAATGGATTATCTATCAGCTGTCCTTCCAACTACTTCTTCCTGTGAATTCCCCCTAGGACTGTGCATCTACAGTCTCCTGAGGATTTAACGTAGCCCTCTGTGTAAACTTTCAAGTTGTCGATGTTTTAATTCTGGTCTAAATTTGATACTTGGGGGATATTTGTTGTAGCTGGATTGTTTTTCTTTAATTCTGACTTTGTCTGAACAATTGTGCTCTGCCTATTTTCCCTTTCTTGCTTTTTTCTAAGGTGTTCTATTCGGTCCCATTTTTCAAATTCAGCTGGAACATACCACTTGCCTACCACCCAAGCCTGTCTCTGTTGAGTACCAGTCTCAAAATCAGGCATCAAATGAATGCAGTTCTGGGCACTGTGGAGCACACGGAGAAGATGCCCTCTCAGGTCAATGCACGCTCTTTGTCATGTGATGGATGCTTCTGGTGTGGAACCTCTGAGATAGTTTATTACCTTAGAACTGTTTTATCATGTGACCTTAGGCAAATAGCTTACATTCTCTGGGCCTAAGGCTCTTCATCAAAGAATGGTAACAGCTCAAATAGCTCTGCTCAAGTCAGAGTTGTGAAAATAAAATGCAGATAACAAAACAAGGTCATACTGTACAAATATTAGATACTGCATAACCGGACCCTACATTGTCATACTTTGAGAACCTCAAGTGTCTGTTGAAAACCAATTAAATTTAATGCAGACTTCATTTTAGAAAACAAGTTATTATTTTTAAAAGAATTCACGTTCTTAAAAAATGAGACATCTGATCATTTCAAGCAAAGGAGAATGATTCTGTTTTAGGATTCTCTAGTTATCCTCTGCCTTCCTGGGGTATAATTGAGTGCTATCATACTATTTCTTGCTCTCTATTCCTCTGGGTGTTGCTGTATATTGAGTAAATTGGTAGAGTGCTATGGATTACAATTGGCCGGATTACAAATGAGAGTATGAACAAGCTGCTTCACTGACCATTTGTTCCAGGGGTTCCCATTATAGGGCCATTTTGATGAGGCCATCGAACCAGGGGCATGGTGGAGTAGGTGGCTGCAGTTCATGGATCTCCACACTCAAAGGCATTTCCATGTTGTAAGGGCATCGCATGATTTCAGAGTTGATAGACTCATCAGATTGTATCTGATCCACTTTCATTTTAAAGCCTACAGGATGGGGTGTAGAGAGACTCGGAGTCCTGTGTAGACCACAGAGCTGTGGTCTGAACTCTTGATCCTATTTCCTGACAGCTCTTCCTTGGATTCAAGGGGACATCTGTAGCGCTTAGTTTGGGGATATAGAAAAATACTCCAGAGCACCGGCCCTCAATCAAGGGGCTTTTTTGCCCCTTCCGCCCCCAGCAGACCTTTGGCAATTGTCCGGAGATGTTTTTGCCATGATTGGGTAGTGGCGCCACTGGGATCTAGTGGTTCAAGGGTAAGGATGCTGTTAAACATCCCACAGTGCGCCAGGAAGCCCCCACAACAAAGCAGTACTCGGCCCCAAATGCCAGTCGTGCTAAGTTTGGGACACCTGGTCTAGATGACCTATTAACTTTGGGACTCGAAAGACTTAGATTCAGATTCTGGATCTATATTCTCCATCTTTCTGAGTAGGTGAATTATCCTCTTTTCCCTAGTTGCCTCATCTATAAAATGGGCATCATAATAGTGCCTGTTGCATAGGATTGTCACGAGGGTTAAATAAAATACTGCATGTAAACCACAGGGACTGTCATGTGTTGGTGTTAAATGTTAACTAGGATAACTAGATGCAAGTCAGTAAAATCAAATAGGGCTTGTGTCAATGCCTTTAGGCACCGACAGCTGGGTAGGGCAGACAGAACCCTGAATTCTGCCTCCAGTACCCTGAAGAGAGGGGGCAGCCCCGTGAGCTTGGAAACCCTTTGAAGACAAAGACTGTCTCTTTCCCCTGGTTGTACCCGGGATCTAACACAGGATCTCACTAACTGGTGAGCAGACAAATGAATGAATGGAGGAATTAGGGAAGCTTCTGGAAAAAGGTGTTCCTTGCTTGAATCGGATAAGAGTACAATAAACACTAAGGTGACAGAAACAATAAACCCAAGTAACATTGTCAATGTGTGAATCATCTGAGTGAGGGGAAGTGGCAGTTTGAGGGCATGGGGTGGGGGCACAGTGCCCATGAAGGGCTGAGAGTGAGAAAGAGCTAGATGTTCTCAGGAAGCCTCAGGTGCCCAAGTGTGAGCTTTGCACTTTTGAATTTCTATAGAGGGGGTGACGTTGCATCCAGAATAACATGGTCTGTCCGTTGGCTTTAGCAGGTCGTGCTGGCGGCCACATGCTCAGGGCCACCTTGCTCTTGGAGACAGACGGACTTGGGGATGTATGCTTTTGGGAACCTAACCTATTTTTAAGGATAAGGGCCTTGTCTGGGAAGTTCATGTACTCATGTGGGAACTTGGGGAGTTAGGGCCAGAAGGAAGGATGGATGGCGAAGGCTTGGGTGCCATACCCGAGAGATTAAACTTGACCAGAGGGTTGATGTCGTCCCAAGCGCGCTGTAGGAAATAATGATAGCTAACATGTACTAGCACACTTTGTGACAGGCCCCTTCTCGTCACTCTGCAAGTATTGGCTCACTTTGCCCTCAGACCGACTTCATCAGGCCAGCACTCCTGTTTTTTCCACTTCACAGACGGGCCAGTTGAGGCACGCGGGCTCAGTCACGGTTGGTGAGAGGTAGGCCCGGGATTTGAACTCCCACATTCTGTTCCAGAGTCCACACTCTTAACCACTATGCTTCCCGTGAACTTGGTGATGGTACTGAGTGCGTGTTATCGGGGCCCAGTGGGGAGAGCAGTGAGGGGCAGGCTGCTCAGCCCGCCAGGCAGCCGTGGGTCTGCAGCCACCACGTACACCTGCTGAATTATAAATGGGGAGCGCTGCCATCTCCTGGGGCTCATGGGCGACCAAGCCTTCAGGACAGAAGTCCACCTTAAGGCTACTTTTCTGATGTTAGTATTGCCACGCCAGCGTCCTTTTCCTTGTTTTCAGCTTGGTGTGTCTTTTCTATCCCTTTTCTTTCAAACCTTCAGTACCTTATATTATATACTATATCATATTCTGTTAAAGTTTTCTATATGTGCATGCATTTGCCGGACAAGTTCAACACTAATCTAAATCTGGTAAACCGATGATCTGTTCTCAAGACTCCTCGTACTTGACCTTTCCACAAATTTTAGTGATGTTTTCCACAGTTGCTCACTCCTTCATATTTGAAACACAGCCTGGGAGTCTGTGTGGGGAATAGAAAAAAAAAATTATAGGCCTCCTGAGAGAAAGTAAATCTTTTCCATAAGGTCGCCATCTGAACATACACTCTTCATGTAGTTGAGGAATCCCAAGCCAAGAGATTAGTTTAAAACAGATGTCAGGGCAGCAGACCTTAGGGAGTCCCAGGAAAGATAAGCTCACAATTAAGTAAAATGCAGAACACAGGGAGAGAAATATACTACAAGACATGCACTTGACTTTATCTTGCTGGGGACCTAAAAATGCCAGGTCCTTAGCCAGTGTCTTTTAAAATGTTGTGTCTCTCCCATTGTCTCTATTTCTTCTTCTGAAACTATTTTGTAGACATGTGTTGGACTTGCTCATTTTATTCTATGTGATTCCCAATCAGTTTGTGTCCTGTTCTTGTTTAATGTATGTGCTGTCTCCTCATAACTCTGAGGATATTATAGTTGTTTTTTCTTTATTTTTTGTTTATTTCTTTATTTTTCTTTATTCTACGTGATTCCTAATGATGCTTTTATATACATGTGTGTATACATGTATACATGCAGTTTAAAATTCATTTTTATTCAAGTAATACATGTGCAATATTTAACATGCACTTTAGTGCATTTCTTAAACGTTTAGTTACTTATTTTGAGAAAGTGAGAGCAGAGGAGGGACTGAGAGAGAGGGAGAAAGAGAGAATCCCAAGCAGGTTCCACAACGTCAGAGCAGAGCCCGATGTGGGGATTGATCTCAGGAACCTGTGAAATTATGACCTGAGCTGAAACCAAGAGTCAGATGCTTAACTGATGGAGCCACCTGGGTGTCCCTCATGTGTAATAATTAGAGCCAAATGGTTCTATGAGACTTGTAACAACAAAAGGAAGAGTCCCTGCTTTGCAGTAGGTTTTAGCTTTCAAACACACCATTTTCAACTCTTCTTTTCGTTTCTTCTGATATTTGCCTCTGTTTTGCTATAATCAATTTCCAAACCAGAGGAATTAGCTCTTTAAAAAAAAAAAATAACTTCTTTGATGTGTTCCTCTTCCTTCTATCTTTCAACCTTGTCTTTCTATTGTCATAGTTTTATTTTCCAAGAAATCATTTTGTTCCCCAGTTGTTTCCTTGTTTGTGTTCTCCTGCTCTTGTTTAATGTATGTGTTGTCTTCTCTCAGAACTCTGAGGATATTATAGTTGTCTTCTTTTTCTTCTTCTACTTTTCCACCTCAGTTCATTGCTTCTGTTTCCTTTTCTCTTCCCTTCACTACCCTTCCCATCCCTACTCTTCCCTTCCTTCCCCCCCCTCATCTTTTTTTTAAATTATGTTTTATTTATTTCTGAGAGAGAGAGAGACAGCGTGGGCAGGGGAGGGTCAGAGAGAGAGGGAGACACAGAATCTGAAACAGGCTCCAGGCTCTGAGCCATCAGCACAGAGCCCGATGCGGGGCTTGAACCCACGAACTGTGAGATCATGACCTGAGCTGAAGTCGGATGCTTAACCGACTGAGCCACCCAGGCACCCCCTCACCATCTTTTTGACATGCAGAACTTCCAATTAACTTTCTAATCCTCAGTCTTAAATACAACCCCAGCCAAAGAGTAGATGTTGGGGCACCTGGGTGGCTCAGTTAGTTGAGTTCCAACTCTTGACCTTAGCTTGGGTCGTGATCCCAAGGCATGTGGCAAGCCTTGCACTGGGCTCTGCACTGAGTGTGGAGCCTGCTTTGGTTTCTCTGTCTGTCTGTTTGTCTGTCTTTCCCTCTCTCCCTCTCCTCATCTCTCTCTCTGGTGCTTTTATTCTTTCTAAAATAAAAAAAGAAAAAAGACAGGAAAAAAAAAAGAGTAGATGTTTTCTCAGTTTCTCAAAGGGCACATCCTGCACTTCCCTTCCGAGTGATAGCTCGTGGCTGCCAATGTTGCCAAACACAAATGCTGGGTGGGGTCGGGAAGGGACCCCCCTTGCAGTAGGTAGACTTTCATGTACTCCCTTATTTTTTAAGCATGGTTCTTGCCTGAGGTTGAGCTGGGCTCATCTTCTCAGTGAGTTTTCTGCTAAGGAATGAGAGGAGAACTGGATTCAACCTTTTCTCACTCAGTCTTCCGGCCAGTTCTGTCCTGACTTCCACACGCACTCTTGCTCGCAGAGGTAAGAGAGGCTTCATCCACAGTGTGAACCGACCTGCATTCATGATCTACCAGTCTTGGCTTAGATTTGAGCTTTCTCTGGGCTCAGTGTTTCTTACTGTTTATTACTGCACCTTGTCTCCCATTCCGTTTGTTCGTACTTTCTTTGACCACTGTTATGTTAGTGGAATTTTCAGGAAGGAGGTGTGATAAATGTTTATGCTAAAGCTGCTATGTCTAACTAGAGATTCCCCACCCCCTCCTTTTTAAAAAGGCGTCTTTATCTCTCTTGCTGCATTCTGGATAATTTGTTCAGATCTAGAGCTTTCAGTTGGTAAATTCTATCTTGGGTTTTATCTATTTAGCCTGGCCACTAAGTTTGTAATTTTAATGACCATGTTTTTCCTTTTAATCCATTGGAAAAATCTGCCTCTCTCTCTCTCCATATTTTCTTGTGTTTCCCATTACAATTACTTTCATCTTTCATCTATCTTCTTATTGACCCTTTTTAACAAATGTGGCTTTATGATCTCTTCAAGATTTTGCTAATCTCTCAAAACCTTGACTTTGCAACTAACTTCCTACTTCCTTCCTTCCTTCCTCTATCCTTCCTTCCTTCCTTCCTTCCTTCCTTCCTTCCTTCCTTCCTTCCTCCCTCCCTCCCTTCTTTCTTTCTTTCCTTCTGTTTTTGTGATTGCTGAGTCACCACTATGGTAAAGCAGGTCCTCTTCTGTTCTTTCATTTTTGACAATGAGCTCCTCTTCAGTGGAGGTTTACTTCTTTCTGTGGGAGGCCCCAGTGCCTGGAGTTATTCAAGAGCCCCTGCCGAGTGTTGTAGCATTTGCTCTTGCTGGTAACCACAGGAATTTGTTGTCTGAGATTTTTGTTATTTGTTCAGATTCCTGTATTATTTGGATAGTGTAAATTTAGACCCCACCCCTATGCAATGTACAAAACTTCTGTTTTGATTTCTCATCGGAGACTTTAATATTATTTTCACCCAGACCCTCAGGTAGAGATAAGCCTTGCCACCTTCTTGGGCTGGTAGGAAGATATTCCTTACTGCCATTTGTGCTGCTTATTCAGCGGTAGGCTCCCAGCTTTAATCCCCTCCTTCTATCCTCTCTTTCTGATGCCAGGGATGGAATTCTGCAAGCCACATTTCCCCTATGCCATCTGGCTATCTTTCAGCTTTTGCCAAAAGGGCCTCACAGAGAGAAGGCAAGGCAGAAGGAGAGAGAAAAGATTTCCTGTTTGCTCACTGTTCCTGAAGCATTATTTTGGCAATGGTTCATCATCCCAGTGATGGCAATGGTTCTAGTTTCTGTTTTTTTTCTTTTTCTTTTTTATATATAACACCTGTGCCAGTCTTACCCCAAGATACCAGTATCAGCTGGACAGTACTTCTTCCTTTGAGCTCTGGGTCTTCAGTCTTCAGGGCCCCCCACCCCCAAAGTTCTAGGTTCTAATAACTCCACTTCTGGGCAAGAACATATGGATCCAGACCAACAACTATGTGGAGCAGTTTCTAAGATGGCTCCCAATCATCTGTCTCCTGGTATTCATGTCCTTGTATAATCCCCACCCCTTGAACACAAGCTGGACCTAACCAACAAACAGAACGCAGCAAAAATGATGAGATGTCACTACTGAGATTAGTTACAGAAAGATTTTGGCTTCCATCTTACTTCTCTCTCACTCTCTTGCTTGCTTGCTCTGTTGGAAGTGGGCTACCATGTTTCAAGCTGTCCTACAGGGAGACCCAGTGACGAGGAGTGACAAGAAGCTTCTGGCCAATACGCAACAGTAAGTTGAGCCCCTCAAGCCCACAGTACACGAGGAACTGAATCCTGCCAACAGCTACACAGGTAGGCTGGGAAGTAGATCTACCCCCAATCGACACCCTGATGGCAGCCTTGTGGGGAGCCCTGAGTCAGAGGGCCCTGCTAAGCCACACCAAGATGCCTGACCTACAGAAACTATGAGATAATGAGTGTTTGTTGTTTGAAGCTAAGAGCTTTTTGGGGAAATTTGTTACACAGCCATACATACCTCATCCTGTTCCACTTCTAATAACAGAATAACTTTTTGAGGGAGGCAGAAGGTCTCCAAAGGTGCTAGCAGTTCTGGTTGTCCCTAGCTCTCAAGGGCCCAAGACCTCTCCCAACACAATCATTAGAACCCTGCCCCTTAAGAGTTAAGGCCCATGTTCATGATCCATATCACAGAGCACCATGTCTCTGCCAGCTCCCGCTTAGTTTCTGGCAGCCTGGGAAAATTCCTTTTATGTTTGAACTTGACAATGCACTTCAACATATTTTGTAATATCTACCCCAGATGTCTCTGTGTTTGAGAAAGAAATGGACACCCTCCCCTGTCCAGTGCCCCTCATTGCCAGAAGTCCAAGGTCGAGCAGAAGAATCTGGATTTGTATACATAGAATCGGGAAGTCTCTGTATTTTAGTTCTCAATATTTAAACACATTGATCTTTACCAGTTGTTAAAGCACAAACTCTAGTTCATAATATGAATGATCTCCCAGGATGAATGCCATTAGGGCAATCTGGTGGCTTAATTGCTTCCTCCCTGATGACTTATGACTTGGAACAGCTACAAAAGTAGGGTATCCAAACAAATACTTGAAGGCCAAGGATAAAAAATGTTAATAATTAGTAACAGCTAGAAGCAAAGTTAATTCTCAGTGGGCCCATGATGCCAGCTATTTAATGCAAATTAACAAATGGCATTTTAATGTAAAGGACTTGAAAGCTAATATTTTAATTTTCCATGTAAGATCAATAATTCAACAAACAATAATGTGTTAGAGGAAGGAATTTAAAACCAGAGCGGTAACTTTATTTCAGAGATAAGTGAAATGCTATGTGACGTTTCTATTTGTGGATCCAAAATTAGACCAAATTAGGCTTAGGTGCCACATGCATTGGAAGAAAGGCCTCATAAAAATGAAAAGTGGCGGCAATAGCCAATCGCCAAGTGATAAAATTGGTCTTGTAATGCCAGATAATGAGGCGGTCTCTTTCTCTTTTTTTTTTTTTGAAAGATTGTGAAGGATAATTCTGAATTAAAATGGTGCTGTTTTGAATTCTTGGGTCTTGTCCTTTAGACAAAAATTTAATAAATGGATAATGAACAAGAGTTCCAATTTCTGATCCCGGTTGCACTGGCTGGATAATTGTGACCTGAAGTGTAAAGACGCAACCCTGTATTCAGACACCAGCTTCACTGTGGCCGGACATGGCATTACTTTTGTGGCTGGTTTGTACAAGATTCTAGAAAAAAGAAAAAAAAAAAAGCACCCAAATGGAGAATTTCCACTTGTGTAGGTCCAAACATCTTACATTTCCTCTCATTTGATCTTTAGAACAAGGCTGTGTGGTAGGTTTCTTAGCTTCATTTTATAGATGAAGGACTGGAGAAATTATGATTTGCCCAGAGTCATGCAATTTGCAAATGCAGAATTCCTCCCAGGACCTCAAGCGCGTTACTGTATTCTAAGTGGTTTCCTCATACACTTGGGTTCTTCAGGTCTGTCTGTGCATTTTGCTCGGTAAAGTCATGTGAGTGATCTCCATTATCACTTTTTAGTGTTTTCTTAAAGAATTTTTTTAAAATAATATTTTTTATTTTTGAAAGAGACACAGAGAGAGAGAGAGCATAAGCAGGGAAGGAGCGGGGGGGGGGGGGGGG
>NW_024081524.1:0-3470 GCF_003009895.1 Hyaena hyaena | reverse complement strand
GGGGGGGGGGGGGGGGGAGAGAGAGAGAGAGAGAGAGAGAGAGAGAGAGACTCCCAAGCAGGCTCCATGCTGTCAGCATCGAGCCTGACAAGGGGCTCAAACTCATGACCTGTGATTTCACGACCTGAATCAAGATCAGGAACCAGCACTTAACCGCCTGAGCCACTCAGATGACCCTCATTCTTCAGGGCTTTAAAGTGTGTTGGATCCTCCAGCTTGCCTAGCTTTGTTTACAATGTTTAATTTTGAATTTGGTTTTTATCAGACAGAGTTCTAAAGCAACTTAACTGACAGTGGACTGTGCACAAACCTCTTCTGTGGCATGTTCTGCATTCCTCTTCTCTGGGTCTTAGTTTCTTACTTCAATTAAAGAAAGAAAAAATTTTCCCTGAGATATACCCTGTATATGGAAAAATACACAATAAACTGTCAGTAATGGAGCACATGCCTATCTTTGGGGTCCTGGGCAAGAAGCATGGTTTTTAGCCTGTAGGAACCTGTCCTGTGCTCTCTCTCAGAAACCACGCCCTTGAAGGGAAATCGCTGGCCTGACCTCTAAGGGCACACATTAGCTTTGCATGCTTTCATTCTTTGTGTATGGAAATCTCTTGTGTCTGGCTTCTCTTGATCCATAATATGTTTGGGAAGCTCATCCACCCTGTAGAATGTAGCTGTAGAACATTTGTTTTCAGTGCTGCATAGTACTCCCTGGTGTGGGCTTCATTATTTTATTACAGTGTTATTATTATTATAATACCCAAAATAATACTTTGTAATGGAGTCACCAACTAACAGACTAGACAAATATTCTTGAATAGCTTTATTCTTCCATTCCACACATGATGGGAATTTGGGTGGTTTCCTGTGTAGATGATTATTAATAGTTTCATCTGACCATTCTAGAATAGGTTTTATGAAGACCATAGGTGCAGAGTTTTTCTGGTAAATGTGATCCAAATTTTGGATCTCCAACATTCTCCTACTGGCATAAATAAAAATATATCAAGAGCATAATTTTCCATTTATGTATTTTATGTTAATAATTCAAATCATGATTTCTGGAAAGTTACAAGCTCTGATGGAAAACATACTTTATTTATTTAGACTTTCTCAATTTAAAATTTACAATCATTCAGACTGGAATTCAACCCACATCTCTTTTATTTATTAAGCATTTTCTTTACAGGTAGTATCAATTAATATTTCAGTATGAGAAGTATATTTCAAACTCAAGAGCTAGTCATCAAATACTTTAGAAGTGACATTTAAATATATAAATCCTAAGGTAATTGCAAACAGGTCTTATCTAGAAATAAAAGCAAGCTCTCAGGAAATGTCCTTTACAATAATATGCTTTGTTAATGGGTCTGAGTTGGTGGTACTTTAGTACTGTTGACAATTTCTTTTATAAGTGATCTTATATTCTGTCATTTTAAATTATCTAATTTAGATGTGACACTGGACTAGAGTAATAAATCTAGCTAGCATGTAAGCACAGAATACTTATCAGCAAGTAGGACTTTCCCCCAATTAATCGAGAAGGACGGAGGTAATAAGGTAGCCATTACTACGTTTAAATATTCATTGAGAAATTTGTGCATAGAAGTCGTGTAATAAACTGTAAAGTGCTCTGTTTGGGATGGATATTAGTGATGATGACATGTCCTCTTCTTTCCACCATGTTCATTTCTAAATGCTTCTTCTGCAGAATTATAAACATGAAGTGTGGTCATTTCCAACATTTCCTCACCAAATACCATCCCCCAACCTTGCTTCTGTTTTGCTTTGTTTTTTGCCCTTCTTGATTACCCAGCCCCTTGGCTTAGCAGAGTTCTTTTGTGACTAAGCCAGGCTCTCAGTTCTACCACCTCCTGAGAATAAAGCTTTCTCCATCTGCTACCCAGTGAATTGGGAGCAGTGCTAATTGTGAGCAGTGTCTGGAGCCTTGCGAGCACAGAAGAGAAGCATTAAAGTTGCTCTGGGAGGCAGAGATGGAGGTAATCCAGGGAGATACTTCCAGAGAGAGTGATTTTGAGATCCAGAACTTGGAACGTGGATGGACACGCATTGGTGGTGGGATACAAACTAAGCTGGTGTGTTTGGGGCAGAGAAGGCTGTGTTTAGGGTACTCTGGATGAGCCAGGCAGTGATTCTCCCCTTTGGCTGCATGGTGGAATGCCCCACTACAGCAGTTAGCTCTTGTCAATGCAGTGCGGTGTAGCAAATAGCCACACAACCACCGTGGTTACCATGACCAGTGTTTGTTGCCCACACATCTGATGTGGTTGGTGACGTAACTCCATGAGATACAGGTCTAGTAAGATGAACTGTATTATTATAAATCCATGTGCATAACCAGAGAATACAAATGTTAAAGGAGGCCCAGCAGGGGACTGGACTCCCCAAACACTTGAGCTGGAAGGCTAGCTCGCGATCTCCAAGATGCATGGCTCTTTATTTGCAAAATGGGAATAATCATAACCCTCAACTCCTGGAACTATTCTGAAGGTTAAATTGAGATCATACATGAAAAATCTGGAAACAGCACCTAGTCTATAGTTAGCACTGCATAGCGGTGGACTCTATTACACACTGACTTGAAGAGTGAAATTCTTAATCGCTCTTTATTAAGTTTTGCCCTATCAGTTCTTTAGAACGTGGTTATTTAGGTTGGTCACTTAGAAGAATATGAATAACATTCATATAGTGCATTAAAATTCATGAAGTGCTTTCATATACCTTTTTCAATCAACATCATAATCTGGGTGGTAAATAAAGATGAGAAAATTGAGGTTCAGAAATGTTAAAAGTTTCGCACAAGGTTATTTAGCTAATATAGCTCACAGATGGAATCCATCTCCTGACTGGATTATAATCATGCTCCAGATGTTCAAATTAGAAGTTTAGAGACTATAGCCCCAAAAAGGCACTTGCTGAATTTCCCTCAATTCCCCATGGAACAGGACAGAAGGCAGAATCATGCAAGGGGGCTCACACCCTTGACTGTCCCATAAGATGTCTGATCGACAGAGACAATATTTGGAGAATCACTTCTTACATTGTACCGCACCAAGCATGTTAATTGTAACAACGTAGTCCCGTTTTGTTTAATACAATGTTAAGCTCCTGGTTTGACATTTTTTAAAAAGATAAGTTTATATTTTAAAAAAAGGGGGGGTTGTTTAAAATTTGAAGCCCTTTCCAAGCAGAAGGATCTATTATTCCACAGCTTATCACCAGTTGATTGTGGATAAGTAAGTATGTTAGCTCTTTAAAATAACTGCACTTTTGGAGGAGAGAGGGCAAGATGGCGGAGAAGTAAGGAGCTCCGTACTTGCACGCGCGCCCATACATCACACAGAAAAGATCTGAAGCCATTGGAAACCTTACAAAACCTGAGAGATTGGGAGAAAATGGACGCAGAATCCACTGAGAGAGCCTTCTAACGTGAGTGCGAACCGGGGAAGATA